>NW_020271525.1:2695926-2798708 GCF_002803265.2 Melanaphis sacchari | reverse complement strand
AAAATATTTAAATATTTTTTTTTTAAATTTGGTTAACAATAATTTTATTATTTAAATAAGTTTTACGGTTCCAGTACAATGACCACAGCATAATTGAATATTAGACTCTAATGCTTGTGATGCTTCCATTATGGCATTACATGTTGCATCTACATTATTCATTTTTTCTCTAGGCATTTTCTGTGCCAATATTTGTTGAGCTTGGGATTCAGCTTGTGTCTGGTGGATAGCCGAATGTACTTGGAGTTCTTGAATTTGTGTAGTTAATAAATGTTTTCTAAGTAATAAAGATATCCTGTTTATATCTTCAGCTATTGTTGTACTATCAAGTAGTTTTTGTTTAGTCGAAACTTCAAGTTTATAATAATTTTGTAATACCTTCAAATTCCTATATCATAAAAATTATATTAAGATTTATATGTTTCATACATTTCATGTTTAACATACTCGTGAGCCGACTTTAGTAGATGTCTATTTTTTCGATTTTCGTCCAGTACTGTTTGTAATGAAGCTTCTAATTTATCTACTCGGTCACACAAAAATGTTTTCCACTTGGATAAATCTTCTACTATTAAACTATAAAAATATTATTTACATTAGGTATATAGATATTAAACTAGAAAAAAAGGTAATATTTTATAACATTACCTGCCAGCTAAAAATTTGCTACGTAACACATCTCGTTCTCCAGCTACAGTTTCTAATTGATCTTGTCGACCAGCTAATGCTCCAGTAAAATTGAGCAATTTGTGTGCCAATAATACTTTATCCTCGGTTAACATTTGTATTTTAGCTTCTATATCTTCACCAATAGACGCAACAAGCATATTTTTAAGTTCGTTATTAACTTGTGCTTGTGAGCCCATTTGAAGATCCATATTAGCTATCTGTTTATTAAGTTTATCAATCTCTTTTTCTAGATTCTAAAATAAAATTTTAAGATGCATGAAATATAAGTATCAATTAATAATCGAAAATATATTTATTATACTATTCAATACATTAATGTAATATTAAGTAATATTCATCTCTTCACCTTTTTTTTCTTGAGTCAGCACAGTTAACATATCTTCTTTGTCTTCAGTTACATTTGATGTTTTGCTGCAATTAGATGCAGTCGACAGTCTTCTTTTAAATATGGCTACTGAAGGTTGACCCAACTCTGGCACTATTGAACGCACTGCTGCCTTATATGGCTCATAGGGAACAAATTTTGGTTCTTTATCGGGTGACTTTTTAATATTTTGATATTTTTTTGGACCAGGTGTCATTTCATGCATAGTTTTACTAGGATGAAATTGTCCATCATTACCTAATACTTTATTGCCATTTAATATATGATTTTTTTTAACTACTACATTCTCATTTTTCTGTTTTATATCAAAATTGTTAGATTGTACTTGTGCAGTTGGAGTATTATTTGAATTTTCCATTTTAAGTGATACAAACTGTGTACGATTTATTTCAAATAATTAAATAGAGAAACCGTACAGTCGTTGAGTAAAATTTTATTTCCAAATACTTATTTACTTTTAAGTTCAAGAGTGTTTGAAAAATTGGTAATTATTGTCACAGCCATTATTTTTTATTTTAAATAATTAATTTACTTAATATTACTGACTATAATAATAAATAGTTTATTTGAATTTAAAAGTTATTTTTTTAATCACAGTATATTACACGTATTCACTAATAAGAAACTCTAATAATAATATGAGAAATATTTTGGTTGTATTAAGTTATGATAAAAAAATAATGATAAGTGATAACAATTATCATCTATGTAATCATGGTAAAAACAGATGTTACCACAGAACTTTTCAACACCGTTACAACTGATGACTGATGAGTAATAATAAACGAAACAAATTCTCCTGATAAAGATACTTGTCTTATTATTCATAATAAATAATAATAATTTATTAATAATCATTCATAATAATTATAATATACACCTGTTACAAACTCATAATAATATCGTAGATTTTAATTGCACGTAAATGTGTGTAATTATTAGCATTATGTCTGCGAAATATAAATTTATATTATTTAAATACAAAATATAACATAGATTTGAGTCTAAATAGGTATCTAATAAATTATTTTTGAATTTAATATAAAAATATATTATTTTTATTTTTATTCATCAATGATTAAATAATATTAACAATAATAATTACTAGGACCAAGATGTTGATAACAATAATTATATCATTGTTACAATCACAGTCAAAAAAAGACTAGGACATTATTCTAATAAAAATAATATCATCTACTAACACCTACATTGTAAATATATAGTAATTATCTAAATAGATAACCTGCATAAGCTAGGAATAAGATTTTAATATAATTAAAAAAAAAGTTAACTATTTTAATAAAAAAATACCTACGTGATAAAGTCGATTTTTAGTATACCTACATACACAAACCTAACATTTTTGAATCCATCAATAAAATTGTTATCTCCTTTTTACAATAAGTTTGGGAACCGTATGTAATAATTTCGTGTTTTATTTATTTATTATTTTTAAACGTTTGAAAACATTTGGTATTTTTTACAATATTATACGATTAAAATTATTACTAGTTTAAATTTCGTGTATGAATAAAACGACTGTAATTAATAAAAGTGAATGTTTCATATAAAAAAAATGTATAGGTATTAATAAAACAGGTAGGTACTTAATATTTTTCTGAATTTAATTGTTAACTAAAAATTAATATTTGTAACCTATGCTTCGATTATTCAAAATTTTGTATGATATAAAACTGTTATACCAGCACAGAATGATTTTTTAAGTTGAGTGATAGACTTTTTCATATTTGGACTACCTAATGTTTTGTTTACTGTATAAGAATTATCATTAGGTACTTAACATTGTTACGGTAGCAAATAAGTATATTTTTTACTATTTATTCATAATGTTCCTTCGAGGGGTTTTCCTATATTTAAAGGAAACAACTACTTAGGTTTAATTAAATATTCCGAAGAAAAATATTTTTTTTTCTGAAAATTATGGTAAACATCGAAAAAACTTAGTTAAATTTTTATAAGAAAGTTTAAAATTGGTAGTTTTTGACATCCATACATGAGTTGTTTATTATTTACACCTCTTATCTTAACTCTCAATAGACACATAATAATATTATGAATAATAAATTTTTGGTCGATTGAATATTTATTTTGCAGATGATTTTAACTTAAAAAATATTAACATCGATTTTTTTAAATAAATTAAACTATAGACTTGATTAATATTAAAAACAAATTAAAAATAATTGTTACACAATAAACGAATAGATGGATAAACATATGTTTTTTTTTTATTTTTTACAAAAATGTAGTAGTAAATTATATTATGAAATATAGATGAAATCAATGATGAATTGAGACAATTGAATAAATTATTAATTTTTTATATCCTTATATTATAATATTTAAAGTTTAAACGTGTTAAACTGTTATTGTGTATGACAGTAAGTACGGGATACCTATTAGGTACTGTGAAATCCTCCAAATCCTTCAAATGTCTATATTTATAATTCCCCTACGTATTCAATTGTCTATAAATTTCTTTCCAAATTCCATAACAATAATATTCGTGTAGATTCTGATGTTAGTGTTAAATATTTTCCCTGTCAAGTGCCACTAGTGGGTGGCTTCTTACCTCAACTACTCATGTTATTATAGCTCTTATCAAATATGCTCATTGTTCATCATTGTACAGATTGTATATAATATTATGTAAAATAAAAAAAAAATAAAAAAGTGTTAAATATTAATAACTGTTGTGAGTAGTGAAATAAATTATTTACTTTAAATGCATCCCAACAACTGTTACAATTACGGATATAAATATATATAATATGGGACTTATATAGTGTATTTATAATAATTACTCATTATTGACAAAAGTATGTATAGTATTTATACTTTTCATTAAAATATTATGATATTATAATGAATTGTTTGTATAATAAAAGGCTCACTTTTTTAACATCCAACTCGTGCAGTTATATTTTTAATTTGTATTTTGTACATGCTTTTATTTTGTTCCAATACTTCCATTATAATAAATATCCACTCTGCTTTTCCTTGTCAGTTTTCTTCTAATTTAAAAAGGACTAACACACAAGATGTAATAATGTAATATTAATAATAATTATAATTTATAAATTATAACTAAGGCTAGAATAGTATAGGATTTTGCATATTTTTTTAGAATTTACAAGATATAGTTTTTCAAGCACGAAATGTGATTTGGTCGTCTACGAGTTTTAATATATAGTTTTTATTTTGCATTTTTTGCAGTTGTTGTACTTTTTTAATTTGAGGTCATTTTTTAAAACTTTAATGAAATCTGGGTAATATTTTTATAATTTTTTTTAATATATTTTTTAAATGGTCGTTATAAATTATTGTACAAACATATAAAGATACAACATTAAAATAAAATCGCAAACATATTTTCTAAAATTATTTAATACTTCAAAATACCAATCGTTTGTATAATATAAAATATACTCGTTGGACTAACCGAGCAATAACCGATAATAATGCTTGATTACGTGTTATCTTCATCAATTTATTATTAAATTTAAGTTTTACAATATTATTTAATTTCAAAATATATTAATTGAATGACGCTGGCCATTATACCAGAAGATGAATTAATTTGTATACTTAAAAATATAAATTATTATTTATTAATTTATTAATATAATTATTGTTATTTTTGAGCATTTTAAGAGGTCATTTTTTCTTATTGATTCATTTTTTAGGTTTTTAGGTCATCAAAATCCTAGCCTTAGTTATAACTATTGTAACACAGCGTTAAAAATAGGCATTCGAGCTACAGTTACACACTTACGGGATCATATTTCTTATCACCTTACTATAAAATAATAATAATTATTATTATTATTTTAAATACCATTAAAGTTTTATTTTACAAGTGAGTAATTGTAAATAATTTAAAATTAGTACATACATATAATATGTAAACATGTCTGTTATGACTGAATGTATATTTTATTAACCGAGTTGTGTTGTAATAATATTATTAGCAATTTATTTTTGATTTATATTATGTTAACAGTCGTGATTAAAACGTAAATTATTCGTACCTTACACAAATTTATTTTTATAATCTTTAACTGTTTTTTTTTTTTTATTATTATTGTGGTGTCTAGAATTGTGTAGACAACCGTTGTCTGAATAATCAACGTTTCGCTATTATAACTGTCATCTAGTACAAAAACACAAAAATCAACTGAAAAATTGATTTTAAAATCTTACCATCAGCCTTTCCGATCATAATATATAGATAAACAGGGTTTTGTTTGATAATAATTAATTTGTTATTTATTGGCCTAGTACTAGAATATATGGCTCTAGCCGATTTCACCTAACTCTAAATAATTAATTAAACGTTGGTGATTTTAATCAACTCACTAAAAATACGACATCATTACGTAATATAGTATAATATAAGGTATTAAGCATAAAATATATTTGAGAGGATAATATTATAATTATGTACTTTTACAGAAATTTCCAAGGTAATTACTAATTACTATTGTTATAACTAACTCAAAGATTTTAAATTAATTTATTTTTATTTATAATTTAATTTTAAATAAAAATTCAAATGATAATTGAAAAAATTGAACAATGGAACATCATAATTCATATTACATTGGTTATACCTACATTTTCATCATAAACCTAAGAGGCTTAGTTTAATAAAAAATTGAACTTATTCAATAATATTAGATATTGATATAAATATATTTTTTTTGAATATTGTTTAATGATTTCTATTATCTCTATTGTTAGCATCTTAAAAAAATAAACATTATTGAACCAAATTAAAAAAACATAAATGTATTTATTTCTATTTCAATTTGAAGGGTAAAATCAAATGTAATATCAAACTTAATCTTTATTTCAAAATTTTTTCCAATTTTCTCTAATAACTTTTGTTTTAAAAATGTTTTCTTAATTTTTTTTTTAATCTGTATAAAAATTGCACATATATTTGTAGATATTTGATTTTAATTTAGAGTATCATAAACAAAAATGAATTATATGTTACTTAGTATTACCGTTATATTAAAAAATAAAATAAATTATATTTTTACCAATTTTTGAATTATTTAGTTTATTTTATCTTTTTTTTTTAAAACTTACTTTATTGAACACAAGAAAAAATAATTTAAAAAACAAACTATATACCTAAATAAAGGAAAAGAAAATATATTTTAAATATCCCTTTCAGTCTCAAATTATGTTCTGATGAAAAAAAAATATTTATTACGTAATTATTTATATACGTGACAAAATTAAGAATTATTTTGAGTTTGAGAAATTTTTAATCACTAAGTCTTAAATTATTGAGACATGCTATTGTAATGGCGGTTGGGCGTTAAAGGTTGTGATTTTCTATGCCATCTTAATGACAATTGGGCAACAACGGATATAGATACAAAACAGTAAATCAAGTATTTTTAGTTTCTTTTTTTTAATAAATCTTAAATATTTTATAATTAAAAAAAATGTTTTACAAACCAAATAAACATTATAACAAAAAGGAACGGTTAAAGAACAAATCAACAAAGCAATGTTTACATTTATTGATAGGAAATTTATGATGATTTTGATACCTAATTGCCATTTTAATGGCATAATGTTTACGATACAATAAAACGATAACGATAAGTGGTAAATACAAAATCATTTCATAATGTGTTAAAAATTACAGTTTAGCCTCAAGAAAATAAAAAGTGGAATTTTTAGTGTTTGTATTCTTTTGGAATTAGAAGAAAAGATTCTAAAAAAAAAAAAATTCTGACCAATAATTTTGTTACTATTATTGCTTTATTTAGACCCTGTTAATTTCTTATTATTTTTTACGTACTCTACACATGTGTTTACGTATAAATCAATGATTACATAGCAAAAATAATTTGAATTGAATTTGATAAAGATGTTTCTTTTATTATGCCATTGAATAGGACTAGGAGACTGTACAAAATTAGTATACGTATTTTTTTTGTTTATAATGATAATACTAAATAATCGCATGAAATTTAAAAATTTAAAAATTAATAGGTACTTATTAACTTGCGTTTTATAATCAATAAAAAATTATTGATATTTCAGTATTTGATTTATTATAAGTCATTCATTTTTTAGTTAAAAAATATCAAAACTCTATAATCACAATTTTCTTATATAAGTATAAAATTAGAATTTTCGACAAAATTCATGAAAATTGCAAAAATTAATAAATTGTTTTATAATTAGAAATTCACAACAATTTTTTTTTTATTACCTAAGATTTAAAAATTTAAGACAAAGTTTTTTATAAGTTGTTCAAATTATATATGAAAAAAAATCTATTGGAAAACCAAAAATAATTTTTTAAGAACATTTCAAATTCAAATATTTACGACATTTGATATTCACTTATTAATTCTCCTCAAACAATTTTTGATATTTTACTGTATTACAAAAAATGTATGTATTTATTTAGGTAGTATGAATTTTTCTAAATGAAATAACATTTTTTATTTATTTTAATTATTACCTATTTATAGAAACAATGAATTTATTTTTACTGTTTTAAGGTATTTTCAAAAATATGTTATTACATTTTGAGTAATATAAATTTGTATAACTAATAATATAATAAATGCAATATTTTTGGAAAAATTATATCAACCCACTATAGTACTAAAAATGAAATAATTGATTTGAATAGTTTTATCAGAAATTATTATCGCTTTCTGATATAAGCTGATAGATCGTTTCCACTCAGAATCATTTTTCATATTCAATGATGTATCATTGAGTTTAAATTTAACAGACCTATAATAGTGACCAACTTGATAAATGATGCACGGCAGAGTAATACTCAGTTACCTACCTTTTTTTTATACATTATTTTTGTTTTTTAACAATATTGAGCTCTTGAAGGAAGCAATACTGAGTTTAAAAAGGTAATATCACAACATTTAGCATGTTGATATTGATGCAACAGAAATAATAGATGTATCATTTATAGTGTTTGCATTATTAAAATCTGTAATAACTTATAATGAAAAATTACAGTTTATTTCTAATTATGATAATCTAATCTAACGTACGCATTATGTTGACAATAATAATTGTAAAGATTATAGTGAAATTAATAGATTGCATTAAAAATATTACTAAAAAATCATTCAGTTTTAGTATCAATTAGGGAAGATTTAAACGTGATCTTATGCGATATGATTTAAAACTGGAAAATATTGCATCCTAGTATTCCGTCCAAAAATTTTAATAGCCAAAACCATTATATTGTGTTTTAGTTTGCGTTATCCCTATTTTTTTTTATTTATTTTTTTTTTTTGTGTGAATTTCTTTGTTAGTGAAGCATATTATTATAACTTATAATTCAATTATTTTTAACTAATGATAGAAGAATCCAAAATATACTAACAAACTTGTGGTTTAACTTGTATTGTTTATAAGCAAAAGCTTTTTATTAAAGTGAAAGCAGGTTAATATTAAATTAAATGATTATTTTGTACATAGAACATTACTTTCACTTATTCCATGTGTACATTTTCTTTATTGCAGGTATATATTTCCTTAAGCTTTTTACTTTAAACACGTTATAATGCTACTTACAAAACAAATTGAAATTTATTTAAATACTAAGCGTACATTATTAACTTATTTAGCTTAATAGCTCGTAATATTATATCAAAATTATATTCAATGCTGAATTAATTAATATGTAAATGATAGGTAATAATAATTAATACAAGTTTATTAATATATTTTTTTATTTATTTAAGTCTTTGTTTTTGTAATCGAATTAGTTGAAAGTTTCAAGTGTAAATGTTTATTAGATATAGTAGATAGTTGCTAATAATGTTTTCATTCGTACCTAAACCTTTTAAAAGTTGTGATTTGATAACAAAAAAGATTTTTGTGATTGGGTTAGTCATTCTATGTGGTTTCAACTGTTGGAAATCGGCAGGAGACTTTAATGTGTATTTCGGGTTCTGATTATTGTAATGAGCCTACCATACTCAACCTTTTTTCAGCTTGGACCATTTATATATTTTTGTTACGTGAGTTGCAATATAATAATTCTAAGAATACTATTACAAAGAAAGAGAGAGTCATTCGTAAAGGATAAAAATAAAAACAATTAAAAATTAATACATAATTATTTAATATTTCGTGATATTATTATAGTTTATTAAAATTAAATATCATTACTAAATTTGTGTAAATTGTTTTTAATCTTAATGTTTTAATCGCAAAAATACAGTGGACTTAAGGTTGAATATGACTGATATGAACGTTAGAAACGTTAGATACGTTATACACTGAATAATCATATGAATACATATTTCTATAAATATAAACAATTTTATTGTTTTGTGTGACTGCGTCAAAGAAGTTGCCATAATAGAAACCAATAATACATCGAAACTTAAGGATAATTATAGTGAGTATTATTGCACATTAGTACGCATACAGCGTTCTTGGATAAAACATAAAACCAACGGCAATGGAAATTTCTAAAATTAATTTTTACAACCGTTACAATGGTGTCGGTGAACACGTTTGAAACAATATTAAATCACAGTTACTAGTACTCCCGTCAAAGTGCATTACAGCGTAAACAAATTTGGCGTGTATACTCGTAGACATATCTATTAACAAAGTAATAAAATATGACGGATATAACAAAATTAAGATTGAATAATTGTGATTGTTTTTTTTTTCTAGAAAATGTGAGTTTAACTACATTTCAGGTATAATTATGTCTCCACGTCTCCATCTATTCCAAATATTATTTTATCGAAAACAAAAATGATGACATTAAATGTTTCGAAATTAATGTCATGATAAATTATATGTTATGATAATTCTACATAAATACCAACTACAATAAGAAGAGTTAACAATGATGTATTAAAATTCAGATAGTAATTTTATTGAGTCAGAAAAAAATTATTACTTTTAAAATGATCATCTATTCAATAAAGTTAAAATTTTTATAAATATATATTAAAATACATATTATATTATTGTTTATTAATGTATTCAATAAGCCATAATATAGTAATCTAAAATTTTAAAATATAAATAATTTTAAAGTAACCAAATAATACTTAAAAAATTAATGATTCTTAGGTATGTTTTAATTTTTTTTATAAAAACTATTGTTCAAATTATAAGGATTTATTTTATGTTGATAAATTTGTTAACGCATAATATCAGTTAAAATTTATAAATCTTATCATTAGTTTTAGTATGTACATAAAACAAAATTTAAAAATTAATTTTTTTTCTAAAAAATTAAATTTAAATACTAAATACATAATATCGCGTTATTTTAAATTTGAAATTTTAACAATAATACAGAACATTCAAAAATAACATTTGTGTTAACATGAGTAACATTCGTTATAAATAATAATCAAATTAGAGTTAAATGTGGGTAGCTTAAATAAACAGCATATTAAGTATATTAAAATCATCAACGGAAAAGGATTATTTGGAGGTAATATATAGGCATATCTGGGTAATTTTAATTGCTACGAAAAGCTTAAACTGAAGATCTACATAAGGATTTTTTTTTTTTGAAAAACAGTTGGTTTGTAAATGTGTGTACATCAATAATTATTTATACAGGGTATCAGTAATTCGATTAAGTGGGTAAATTGCTTAAAAACGAATGTGACAAAAAAAAAATTATTTCGCACTTTCAGCCGACTTTTATGAGTATAAATAAAATTTGAAAAAAGCTGCCACGAAGGGTGTATTATACGTTACGTATGTAGTATACAGTTGCGGAGTTTAAATGTCGCGGTGGCTGAAGGGGAAGGGGTCGATACTGTGGGGAGGTAGTTGTACGGGCATGAGTGGGGTGTGGTTGAGCAGAGGAGAAGAGTGTAAGTGATGGGTGAGAAAAGGAGAAGGGGATCGGTAGGTAAGGCGGAGTAACGGTAAGAGGAAGACGAGGGGGAAGAGGAGGTTACCGCCAAAGACCATGTGCACGACCGGAGATGACGTCACAGGAACAAACGGGATGTGTCGCGCGCGAGAGGGGAAATATTGATTCTGGTACGGCGGCGCTGCGCCGACCGCCGCGTTTCTCTCCGCGGATTTCTGCCGCCGCGGTAGTCTCTCTGTCCGAGCCGTCGGCCAACCGACGACGCATACCCGGATCCCGGCGTCTCGTGTACGCGCGTTGTGTCCGTTACCCTCCCATACACGACATTCACACACACCCACATACCCACACACACACACACCCACTCACACACAAACCACACATATATAAATATATATTAAAACAGACACATACACACACACACACACACACGCACTTGAAAACACACACACACAAGCACACAAATACATATACGCACAGACCAACGTGAGTTATACGCATCTGCATGACGTACGGTACACGATAATAATATTATACGTATAAAATAATATTATATATATATATATATATTTATGTTATCGTGAACGCCAGTTTTTCGTTGTGTTTTTTTTTTAAAAAATATTTATTTTTTTTTTTTTGTTTCCAAATTTAAAAAAAAAAAATCTCTCTTTTCTTCTCGTCCGTATTGCAGTGATACCTAACAACACAACACAATAACGTTATAATTTCGGCGAACGATTTAACGTATAGGCGTGCATGTGCGCGTAACACGGCACTATAGTAAAACACCGTTCGCGAGCATTATCTATTTCTCCCTCCTCGGCGTCGCGCGTGCCGCCGTCAGCCCTCGCGGCGTCCGCATCCGACTCTGACGCCGCGCGTACATTCGCGGACGCCGGTGCAGTTCGTTTACGCGCCCGCTATGGTAGTTGTGTGTATCGCATAAATTGCACGTGCGGATTTCGATCGTACGCCGCCGCGGTCGGTCGCCGAAGTCAAGAGACGGACGGTTAACTCACCGGCAACGGACGTAAAATCGTTGCCGTTGTCATTATCGTCTTCGTTATTATTGTCGCCGTATTATAATAATATTATCGTACGATAACGTGCGACGGACATCGGTCGTCCTCGCAATTGTCGTGGTCGCCGCTGCCACCACGACCGTAGCTGCCGTAGTCGTATTCGCCATCGTCGTCGTCGTCGTCTCCGTTACCGGAGCAAAGGAGCCGCAGCCGACATCTCGTCCTACGAGTGCTCTATACTCGCTTAGGTAAAAACCAATACGGTATAATAACATTATTATTCTCATAATTCAAACCGGGTGTGCTATATACAGCTACGTCGTTTTGTCGCGTCGTGACGTATGGCTTTTATCGCTTTCACGAATTCGCGCTAACCGTGAAAAATTTCCAGAATTAAGTCCACTTTTGTACACGATAATACCGCAAACGACGTAGCTGTGAACCTGGTTTTCGCATAATACAAATATTCCGTTTTGAGTAGGTACCTATACCACCGGTCCGTGCACGATCGCTATAACAGTATTTTGCTTCAATAATAGACCAAACCTATGTATACATATATATTGACGTTTACCTTTACATCACAGCTATATCTATCTATAAGAAACTTTTCTGATTCACGTCACGAATTTCGGACTGGTCGGTACTTATATTACTATTACGTTCTACGGTCCTATACACATCACTGGGTATATAAACCGTATCGATTTCGCCGTATTTTTTCGCATCTAGACCCCTGGTTCATTTTATGCACATTATATTATATTATACAATAATAAATTCACGTATAAGAACATTTTTAGTTTGCACATATAATCATAGACTGTCAGAAATGAATATTCGTTGCAAAAATATGAATACAGCTTCACTCCTAATTCGAAAATATATCTAAACGCTTGTGTAAAAATCGGAAAAAAACTTAACTTATTTTATACGCCCGTAATGAGAATTTACTCAATATTTTTGTTGTATAATATAGTTATACGATCATTTTTACAACGAGTTGTAATAAGATGTGATGTTTAAAATGTTTGACAGTAATCTATCTTCACAAAAAGTTAATCACACAATGTCGGTAAAATTATTAATATTTTAACAGTACAAATATTTATTACGCCATGTTTAATATGTATTTTTGGTTTTAATGTAATACTTGCAAATATACGAATATAATATAAATCGGTCGATTGGTAGAACACAGTCTATTACTTGATTGGTAATCATATAATATAATATGTGCTAGAGTTATCTTTGAGGTTAGGTGTGTGTAAAATATAGGCTGACAATATCATAGTTGCTGTCGAAACTTAGCGTAGACTGCGTACAATTCGGCTTAACAATAACAATACATATTATATTGCCACCCCTTATTCTTAACCCATTGACCACCACCACCGTGGTGTTTTAATATCATATCAAATTACACAAGCAAGCATGCTGTGAAATGTAATTGGTGTATTATTATTGTAAGGTTGCAGCATGAAAGGCGTTCACCGTGAGTCCTACAAAAAAAAAAAATAAATAAATAAATAAATAAATAAAAATAAAAAAAATCGAAATGTAATCTTTCCCGTCATCGATGATGTATAATATTTATAATTCGTAACCATTATCAATGTAAATGTGATCGATTTTACATCTTTGCAGTAAAATTGTTCGATGAGCTTAAAGATTTTATTTTGTTAAACAACAACAGTATGTAATAAGACGTAGTTGTGTAATTTATATTACTTATAGGAAATAAATGTTGTTAAATACAGAAAGGTTAAATATTTATATATATTACTCAGAGATAATTTATAATTTTGTTTACATATCTTGTTAGCCAGGTTATCAGAACATGCCATCAATAGGACAGTGCACATGTATTATTTGGTTTTTACCATGAAAAACGGTAGAAACAATAAAATTTTAATAATGTGCGAAATTAAAGTGCATTGTAACATAAAATGGATTTTTGGACTAGTACTTAAATTATTAATGTATTAGTCACATTAAAATACCTAGGTGTTCATAAAATGTATTATGTATTATTTAATAATTTACATAATCTTAATTTTTTATACTAAAAGTTATAGTTTTTTTTTTGTTTTATTATTATTAATTTGTTTTATCAACAAATTAGTTATAGATATTTTGTGTGTAGTGCAATTATTCATTATTATTATTATTATTATTATTTTAACATTTATTTCATACATAATTCTTTTATTTAAATATGTAGTACAGTAACCAGATATTTTGTTTTTTTTTTTCAAAGCATTACTTTTAAACCTTTATTCTTGTTATAGAAAAAACTTCTTAAACAGTAACTTACATTTTTAGTTAACCGAATTTTAAATATTTAAAATACAGTTTGTTAGGAAAAGTTTTGATATTATAAGAATTAATCATACAATAGAGCATAGGTACACAATAGATTTTTATACTCGTTAAAAACAGCCTAAACAAAAGCCATAGTAATTTTAAAATGCTCTTTTAATGACCTTTAATTTATATTAACTGTTGAAATTATCTACATATAAATATGTTAGATACATATATATATTGCGTGTTATATTTTTTAGGTAAAAATTTAAATTACTTTTAAAATTATCAAGCTTAAACAAACAAAATATTAAATAATCACTATCTCTGAAAAACAAATAATTTTTAATATAAAATTATTGAAACATAAAAAGCATAAAATATAATATGATATTGTCGTATTATAATGTCTAATTATTATAATACCACAAAATACAGACTCAAGATTTTATCAATATATAACATGTTACCATGATGTGATACACAACCAATTTAATGTTTGAAAAATATCAAATGGTTTAAATATTTATTATTTGGTTTAGAAAATGATGTCTGAAACTTAACTAGTTGAAAATTGTATAATAAAAATAAATAAGTAGAAAAAGTGATCATTACTTTTTATAGCTTTTTCCCAATGTTGAAAAATTCTCATAGTTGCCTATGCTATAAAATTTAATTTCTTCCCTTCGTATCATTTGTGGTGTAGAAATGTACTGTAGGTTTTAAGAAAAGTAACGAAGAAAAAAAATGAAAAACAACCACTCCACTGGAAACTAAATGTTGTAGGTATATAAAAACTAAAATGTTCATCTTTTTAATATTTATTATTTTGGTTTTATAATATTTACTTATATAGGTACTACTTACTAAATACCTATTTATTTTTTTTTTTTTTTTAATAACTTAATACTTGTATTATAAAAACTAAACAGTTATCTCAACTTGAAAGCATATATCTGATAAACAAACATAATTAAATTAAATTTTATAATTTAAAGGTATATATAGATATTTAACTTTTTTACATTACCAGTTCACAAATATTGCAATTGATATAGCTAAAATATATATAATTTAGACAGTACATTTTTAGAAGTTTAAAATTTATGACTGGGAAAGGTCAAAATAAGCCTATTCCTTATAAATCTCACAATATGAAAAATAAAATAAATATAATCAAAAAATCATATAATTATTTGTTATAATTTATTAAATAATATATATAAAATTATTTGAATAGTGATGAATGTGTTGATTTTATAATGAGATGGTTTTTTTTTTTATTGCATTATTTTTTTTCACTGTAAAAATGGTTAAATTTTAAGCTATTATTGCAGTTTTTGTTAGTAAATAATTATATTTAGTACTTTGAAAGGTTGGGTAAAGACAAAAGTAAAAACTTTTAGTTATTTTAAAAATAATTGGAAAAAACAAAAACAAATTAAGAAAGGATTATAAATATAAAAATTACCAACTTTCGACAAAATTGATTTAGTTTATAAAAAATGTTTAAGTTCGTTTAAGAATCATTTTTTAAAGATTACCATGTAGCGATATAATATTATTTACATTTTATAGCTAAAATATTTACACAAAAAGCAGTTTTAGACATGATTAGATAATTTGATTAAATATAAAAATAACAGCAACTTGACTTTATTTTACTAAATATTAAAACTATAACTTCATTTTAGATGTTCAATACATTTTTGATTTTTTCAAGACAATTATAGGTATTTTAATTTTTTAATTTTTTTTTTTTTATAAATGTTTATAAAAAGAAATATCAGTAAAAAAACTTGAAAATATAACACAATTAATCATATTCTTTACTTCATCTGTTAAAAATACACTGGTACAATTTTAAATCCCTAAGATTAATATTTTTTAAACTGAAGTATATTTATAAAAAAAATAATAATTTGCTATCAACCTAACGGTTAGGTCCTAACCTAACCTAACCTAGTTATTTTTATAATAAACTGCAGTTCAAAAAATATTAATCCTAGGATTAAAAACTTTTTGATCTTAGTAGATTATTATCTCTATAGACAATTTAAATTTTAAAAATAGACTAATTTTAAGCTATTTATATTTTTTACCACTGTTCTGATCTTATCGTTTTAAGGTACATGGGATTTTACTTAAAAATAATAATTATATAATAAATGTATTTTTTTAGTAAACTTTATTTCAATATACCGCATAACTAATGAAAAAATAAATTAATAATAACAAAACGTTTAAAAATATATCCTAAAAAATAAATTTTATAATTATCAATATTGTTCAGTATTATTTTTATTAAACAATGATTTATTATTGAATTCAAATTTAACATATATTTCAGTGATTTATTTAATGACGATAAAATTTTATTTTTAATCGATATTTCTTGTTTTATTTCTTAAAAAAATAACCGCTAACAAAATACATCAATAATATTATCTGAAACGTAAAATGTATTGTTATTATCTCTTATATTTCAAGTTATTTTAAAGGCCAATAAAAATCGTTCTGTAGATCATGAAAATACGTGAGACAGACAATCTGGAGTGCACTTAGAAAATTCGTTAAACCAAAATTTTTTATTTGCCTTTTTGTAGATCCTCAACGACTAAGTGCACTTAATGTAAATTAAAAATATCTCAACCTTGAATTCTGATTAATTAGCTGAAAACAATTGATTAATATTCACAAATTTTTCACTTAACACCTAAGGTTAAGACCTCAATAAAGTGGTCTTATAATGGTAAAAAATTAATAAAATAAATTCATTCGTGATAATTGTTCTAGTATGAAATAAATATATTTATATTCAGGTAAAAATATATAGAAAAAATAAAATAATAATTTAGGTCTAATATAGTTGTGATAGGGTTATATGAATATATAATATGTTACTTGAGTATAAACATGCAATAAAAAAAATTTTATCATATATACGTTACTAAAATAATCAAAAATTCTGTTTTGAATATGAAAAGGGGAATACATTAAATAAAAAAATGAGAAAACTGCCTATTTAATATTTTGAAACTTGAAATAACTGGTTTATATATCAAAAATGTATGATAAAATCAATTGATTGAAAATTATTATTCATATTGATATATTTTAATATAGTACCTAGAATTTATTTATAATTATGAACATTTTTAATATACAGTTTGTGTTCGAAGAAGAATGTTGTTAATTAAAATAGAAAATTCAGGTGATGCTTTGACTTTATAAGTAGGTACTAATATTATAAAAAAAATAAGAATAAAATAGGTATTATATTCAAATCATAATTTTTATAGCTATCATAATACTTGGCTATTATACTATTTTAGTAGGTATATTACGTCCAACACACATAATAAAAGATTTAAAATTAATTAAATAGCAAATTTCTTATACTTTGTATAATATATGTGTTTGTAAATTAAAAAAATTGATTTTGCACCACCAATGCTGAGCTAAAACCGTTTATTTTTCAGAAATAAAAGTGATTTTTCGGTAAGATCCTCACTTTCTAGATATGCTTCTAATATGTAATTAACGATCTGACCTAATTCTGATTTTTTAGTTTGTATTTATTTCCCACTTGTCCCATATTAGCCATTTTGACGAAGATGCTCTATAACACCAAATTTATAAATTGATTGATTTTTACATCGTATAAGTTTGTATACATACGAGTGCATAGATAGGCTGATTAAGTTATTAAATATTGATAACTTATTGTAAATATGACTTAATGATTATATATGTTCACTTAGGTATTTATTAAACTAGGTATCTGGTAGTTTCCATATTTTAGTAAGACATCTATGCATTTGGCGTAATACCAGATTATACTCGCACTGTTCGTAATCAAAGATTTTTTTTTTAAACCTCCATTGGCCATTATATAGTCAGAAATTTGTGTAATAATCATCCCTTTTTAAGTTAATTAAAAAATTTAATTTAGGTAAAAAGCTACTTAATATTAAAAGTAAAACCTTTAGTGTATCTTAATATAATTTTACTTTTGATAGTAAAAGTTATTATATTAAATATTTATAAAACTTATTGAACATGTATTTATATATATTATTGTACTTAGATACTTATTTATTATACATAACTATTATATATAATTGAATGTTTATAGAAAATTTATTTACTAAACGTATTAATAGCTGTATTAATAATATACAAAAAAAAAAATTGTAATGAATATTAAAATTTTAGTATCCAAAATCAATATAATGTACTTTTTATATTACATTAAAAATTAATGTATGTTAAACAAAAAAACAATATTTAAATATATAATAATAATGCAATATCATTCTTAATATTTAAACTTTAACTTTAAAGTTATTTTTTCTAATAATATAAAAATAAATATTTGCAAGTATTATTAATAGTTGACTCTATAAGGATATTTTATGTCAAACGTTATTAAAAAAAATAAAAAAAAAAAAAGTTATAATAATATGTTATAAATATGAAAACTTATAATTGATGTTATGGGATAATATCATAGTTCAAAATTACTATACTTAATACTAATTAAATCTACGAGAACTAATTAAATTGTTTGAAATATTACATAAAATAATAATTTGATTGGTTTGAACGCATTTTCAATATTTTACTATGATTATAATCTACATATTATTATAATTAAACTAAAAAACTAAAATAGCGGAAACATTTTTTTTTCTTGAAAGTTAATGAATAAAAATAGGCTAATGAATAATACTATACAATTGTATAGCTTATAGTTACTTAAAATAATTAGATAAAAAGTATGATTACAGCAAAATAAATGTTTTTAAGTTTTAGAGTTAAATATATTATATCCAATATACTATATTCAAAAGAATTATAAATAAATTCAATTATTATTAATGTATGTCAAATGATAAAACCTATTTATGGTATAATTTTTAATACCTTGTACATTAACAGACTGTAGTTCAAAAAAATCAAAGTCAAAAAATTAGTTAACTAATTATAAGTATTTAAAGTCTTAATGAGCGGAGTAGATGATTTAAGGATAAGGTATATCTCACAAAATGTCAATCTTCTACTCAACTCATGTATACTTTGAATAATTTTAAGTTATAACTAATCAATTACTCGTTCAAAATTAGGTTGTTATGTATCGAAGTACTTCTAAAAACACATGTTTAGGAATATCAAATTAAAGTCTAACTTAAAATTCAAAAAAATAAAAAACAATAAAAATTACAACGATAAAAATTATAAAAAATTTAACTGGTATTCAATACTATCGTTTACAAAATAGTTAAACATTTTTAATATAATAAGTGTAGATACTTAAGTGGATCACAATATATACTTTATAAATTCTTTGTTTATAGTAAAACTTCAATAGATCCATCAAATTATTACGATTAACTATAGAATTAAACTTAGTGCAACCAAAAGTTTCACCAAGTAAACTATTCGAATTTTGAACTTAACTTAACCAAGCTGTAATATTTTTCAAATAAACAATACATTTTATGTGTTTTGATTGATGTTTTACATTTTATATTTCTAAGTTTTAATTCTAGTTTTATTTTTTCATCACGTAATAATAACTATGACTAATTAATATATTTTTAATTGATCTTTTGTACTTATCATGTTTTTACAAAATAAAAATAGTATCATATTAAATATTCTTTGTCGAAAAATTCGTAACTAGTAGAATCAATGTAATATTCAATACCCTAATGTGGTACAATTACTTATACATTTCTTATGCATATCGTTTTTGTTATATACATGTAGAATCCACTTGATATCTAAAGTTTAATGGTTTTCTGTTGTAATTAAAAACTGAACCACTTTTATATATCTACAATAAAACCAAAAAAACAAAACAGAATTAAGAATATTAATGTTGTTTTTAAATTTTAAACGATCCGTTGAAAAGTCTTTTGTTTAGTTAAAGATTGTGTTTTGACAAATGTTCAATGGTAGATGGAAACAAAAATAGAAAAAAAAATATGCACTCAACAAAGAGGACGACTTGCACTAATCGACCTCTCGGGTAGAATAATAATAATGAGTATAAAAAAAAGTTCTCTAGTATGGTTCAAAGATGAAAACACTTGAGCTTTGGAGACAAAACCACAACATCAATTGATCTCTATTGTGCGCGCACGATGATTCGCCAAACCGAACTTTCAATATTCTCGTCGTTATGGAAA
Source organism: Melanaphis sacchari (assembly GCF_002803265.2). NCBI lineage: Eukaryota > Metazoa > Arthropoda > Insecta > Hemiptera > Aphididae > Melanaphis > Melanaphis sacchari. The sequence continues at coordinate 2,778,212 of NW_020271525.1, read as the reverse complement.
CTCCGAGACGAATTACCTGGGTGAAAAATCGTTTTTTTAGTTTATTTTTTTTTTAATTTTTTTATTTCTATAGTGTTTGGTGTGTATATTAGTATGGAACGAATGATAAAAAAAAAAATCATGGATATGGTATATTATATATATATATATATATATATATATATATATATATATATATATAGTTTGTCCAAACAAAAGAGTCGACGACTCGTCCATCATCAGCGGACAGGGTGCATTAATATATATAATGTATCACGTAGTGGATTTTTAAACCTTCTTTCCGGAACTCTATGTATATATGCTCGCCCACAAATAATACACATGCGTGGTCCGTGTTTTCAGCGATACACAATATGAAATTACAACTTTGATCGGACCCGGTATATACGTATATATATGGTGCATACGTGTAAGTGGATTTATATTTGCGCCTCGGTGTTTCAATATTCAGCTTCTATATTATATATATTATATACACATATTATATTCCATTTAAATATAGAGCCCGGGCTGCGGTCTTGGAATTATTCATTCCGCTAGTATTTGTAAATTATTGTTTAATATCTCGAATATTTTGATGGTTACCGTGTATTGTGCAAAAATTATTCCCGAGAGTGAAACAAGACAAAAATGTTTATTATATAAATTACTTACGCTGTTTGTTTTGGATAAGGTCTGCACTAGCCAATATAATTCCTTCACAATGTATAAAATACAGTTGTTGTTTACCATTTTTCCAGAACTCATTAATTCTATGCCTGTATCTGTGTGTTATTTAAAACAATAATAGTATACAACGTTAAATATGGGTTCTTGTCAAAAAAATGTTTAATGATATAAAATATTTAAAAATATAAAACTCGGTTTTATAATATTTTTCATACATACCTATTCAAAGCAGTATGTATGATAACTATTTAAATACAAGAATGTTTTCTTAAATTTCATAAATATTTGTGAATCCTTATTAAATTTAAATGTTTATTTTTATTAAGTTCAAAGATGATTTTATATAACATTTTTATTTTTATTTTGATCACTATGCAGTTTACGTATAATTAAAATTTGATTTTTTCCATATTTATCGTATTATGAATAATTCACGTATGTGTCTGGTTTCTGTTTACATAATATTAAATTAATATGTATGTTATAATTTCAATAAGAAAAGTTAAGTAATAATAAACTACAAAATGTTAAATAAATTATAAAAATATGTCTTAAGATATAAATAATTAAACTTATATTTACTATTTACTTTTCGGTTCATATTTTCATATTGAAGAGCTTATAATAAGAACATTTATTTGAAAAATTGATATTTTTTTTTGTGAAGTGAAGTATAAGAACAGTAAATGTAATAATTTTTTTTTTTTTTTAAACTAAATATTTTAATTGTTTTTGTTTCAAAAAATATATTTTATAATTTAGCTAAAATCAAATTTTAAATCGGAAAAATAATATATTTTATAACTAGCATTCTAATCGATTGAAAAATGTATAAAATATTTTTTAATAATTTTCAGTGTGAATATGATAAAAATTAATTAAAAGATTAAAATATAAGATACACTGAATTATATTATATTTAAATTTATTTAAAAACTATAGTTTTTAAGCAATTTAATGATAATGTAGTATTCATATTAAGCATGCCAGGGGTCACAATTAATATTTTTGAAGAGCTACATGAGAAAATGTAATATTTTTTTACCTCAAAAGTAAGTTTCTTTACACAAATTTAAAAATATTTGAAAAAACACATTTAAAATTTAACTAGAATTTAAAATATAAAATGAAATCATTATTTTGTCGGTAAAAATGAATAAAATTTTCAATTTGAATACCTTAAGCTTTTATAAAAAAAAGTTCAATAAACTGTAATAATAATATAAAAATCATAACATTTTAATAAAGTAAATAATAAAATATTTATGAAATGATTTGTTATTTAATTAAAATTTAACTAATCTATTACAGTTGTCTATTTGATTACACTCGAAACCTATTATATAGCTTAGTGGTCACTTACTTTCTTCTTCATCTTTTTTTTTTTATCTTACATTGATGTGTACTTTTTTATCTACAAACTATTAAAAAATGAAACACTTAAAAAATAATTCAATTTTCAACTATAAAGATGGCTTCTGGTATAAAATTGGATTTAGTTTGTACTTTTGAGATATCAAAACCTTAAAAATGTATAAAAAGGTTCCTTATACATTTTTATAATACATTTTTAAAAACATTCAAAATACGTTAGACACATTTTTTTTAAGCATTCCTTTGAGGTTTATATTTAGTAAAAATTACGAAAAGTCACAAATTATTTCGAGTTAAAATAATATATAAAATGTTCATTTTTTATAGCTAAATATCTATAATTTAATATAAGTTTTCTTATAAGTAGATCGCACTGTAACCAAAAAATCTTAAAAATACTTAAAGTACATTTTTTTTTTTTCACATGGAAATTTTAAGTCCAAATTAGATATTTTAATGAAGAATATCGATTTTAGTTATTATTTGTATTAATTTAAAAATATTATTTAAGTGTACTTGAACATTTTAAGCTGTAATGATTAATAATCAATATTATTTTAGTGATAAAAAAATAAGCTATATTTATTATATTTTATTTAAACAATGACATTTTTAAATATAATTTCTTGGAAAAAAAATTAATTTGACCTACTAATATTAAAATAAATTACTTTAATATCAATATAAATATATTGCAACATATAGGCTGACAGATCATCTTCGTTGTTCATAATTTTATTATGTTCATTGATTTATCATTGAATTAAAATTTAACATATATGTGATAATGACCTACTCATTTAAGAAGTACCTACATTTGGAATCTACGAATTAATAACAGAACAACTTTTCAATTTTTTCTTATTTCAAATTTCTATTTTAATAAGATGTCTATTTTTATTATTTTTTTTTATCATTATTTAGTTGTGTTATTTTAAAATTAATTTCCTTATTATTTATTTTATTTATAATTTGAAATGTCTGTATTATTTTTTTTACATAATTCTTGTTAAGATAATTATTTAAAATAATCATAAAGTAAATTTTTTAAATATTTCTTTTAGAATAATTTACAACAGACGCTTAATTTCAAAGAAAGTAAATTTAATAAATCACTATAATATAGTTACGTTAAGTTAAATGTACATAGTTCATTAAATTATTTTAATAAGTGAGTTAATTTAATTTTTATTTAAAATCCATTATTCATTTTTATATTAATATGACATTTTGCTGTGAACAAGGTAGGTAGCTATGTAACTTCACAGAAACTACATTTATTGAGATTGTCAACATAATTTATTAAAATTTGTAAATAAATTTAAAATTAACTCATTATTTACTAAGCTTAAATGTATATAGTGTATACAATTAAGTTAAGTTAAAAGTAATTTTCATAAAAACAAAAATAAAATATCATTATGTTAAAAGGTTAAAATGGACTTAACATTTTAGCTGGACTATAACTAATTAATTATTGTACTAAGCTTTTTTGCTTAATAATGAAATACGGTAATCAAAGACTGAAAAATCATTTCTTTTTTTTTCTTATAATTTATTATAAAGTATTATTTTTAAAATAACGTTTATCACAATAAAACATTTAATGGGTTTTCATATAATTTATATGAAACGATAATTAAAAAAAAAATTAAATATGTGTCTTAACAGGTTAATAAACATAATTTGTCAAAATGTATGCACATAATAAAAATCACACTTTTCAAAAGTATAATTTTATTTTTTGGTACTTATATTATATATTTATTAGACTTTTGAGAAATATAGTTGCATGTTTATTAGTGATGCGTAGGTAAATAATTGATATTTATCGATAAAAAAAGTCTATACTAAGTAGACACGTTTAAATCGTGAAGTATAAATTTAAAAGAGCGTATATCAATTAATTTGAGAATAAAAGACAAAGTAAAATATAATGTCAAAATAAACATACTTAAATAACGTATGATTATTTTTAAGCGTTCAAATGTATGTTTTAATTTTAATTTTTTGGTGGGAAATAAAAATTATATAATTTTAATATTTTAAATATGAAATTTCTTTTGAGCAATATGTTCATTAGTAACTATTTACGATTTTGGGAATATAATAACTACACTCATTGTATTAATTCCATTGTGTTGTAAAATTGTATAATATTCATTGTGTAATACTTTAAAGTTGATACTATATATAGTGTTTATGGACATAATTTCGATTACGAATAGGATAAATGATATTTGTTATTTTATATTACAACAGATGTTGTGTACACAGTGCTTTTAAGGTTTTTTGTACTGCCGTGGTTCAATTGGAAACGAACTGGGGATTTCAAACAAGTGCAGTCTTAGTAAAATGGATTGGAATTATATTGTGTATTAGATATAGCTTAACTCAGCCCTAGATCAAATCTCTTATAGGATGGGTAAGATCTTTTGTTAAATGTATTTATGTATGATACCTATGTTGTTTTATAAACCTATAAGTTACAACTTCACAAAATAAGATACAGTACATTTGCAGGGATTTTTCTAAGATTAACAAAAAAAACACAAAATAAGTTCTCAATAGATATAGCTATTCTATTTTGTACATCGTTGTTATAAAATATTTATTCGTCTATTCATACAAAATAATATAACAAATCGAAGGCTTTTTCTGTAATATTAATAAACAATTGCTATCACAAGAATTATATCTGACGAAATATAAGAAAGCATACATAATAAAGGTAATAGGTATTTTTAATTAATATATTTATGCCGGGTGATCCATTTAACCTAAGACACACTCATTATTTAAAAAAAAACTACTATCATTTTGAAAAATTTGATTTTGCTATTATTGATGGCCAGAGTAGAATACAGTGATACTTCGTAAAATTTTGGTCTTCTACACTGTTCCTATTAACTTTAAATATTTACAACTGTAACAAATATAATAAACTAATTTTCCCAAAATTTGATTTTCATAAATCATAATATTTCAAATAATATTATGTTTTGGAATATAAAAATACTGATGCATTTTGTCATCTATACGATTAAAACATAATAAATAATAATAACAATAAAAAATTCAATTTTTTCCAAATCTTATTGTTTAGTCGTCATGACTTAAAATTATTTAAAATAAATATTTTCAAAAATGTTTAGGTCTTCTGAACTAATGAATGTCTCACATTAAATAGATCAGCCACGGATAATGATGTAGGTATATTAATAATAAAATATATTTAAAACCGACACATGGTACCAACTGTAGTAACGTATTCAATCAGCAAGCTATATTTAAGTTTATTCAAGTCAAACACAGTAGTAAGTAGAGAAACTATAATGATTACAATTATTGTTTTACTTGGAATGGGGTTTAGTTTTAAGTTTTAACCACGACATACAATTGCGTGGCACAACACTCACGCGTTAAACTAATAACATTGTGTTTATTGAACTCGAAACGCAGAACTCGACATTAATATACGATAAGACAATACGTTTTTCGTTTTTGCTTAATCTGGGTTGCAATGATAAATAATACAGGGTAATTCGTCAAGCCCACTCATCTTCTTTTATTCTTTAGTTATTGATGTATTCAAATTCAACATTTTTTTTTTTTTTTTTTAATGGGTATACTTCATAAACATATTTTTAAATATGTATTACATTTAAGTAGTTTTTATCATAGCGATATAAATATATTATATATTGATTTTTAAAAGCAAATGTTTGTATATTTTATAAAAATCGAAGTGCGATAATACCTTTAGTTTCCGAATGGTTGAACTTTATTTATTAAAAAAATAATCGTCAATAGTAATTTTATTCTAGGTTAAACAATTATGAAATAAATATGATCCAAAATTTCAAGAATCAGAAATTTAATGGTGCATAATTAAATTATAAAATAGTGGTTCTGGTCTGTTTGGTGAATAATTCTGTAAATTATTCGTTGAAATACTGAAATGAATAGTTTTAAAGCATTCCGGCTATTGTCTATATTTAATTATGATTACATATAATTTATTATATTATATAAATATATGTCTTGTCATTATGAAATGTCAGATTTACTAACCTATGGCCAGCATGTACTATGGGATCACTATAGGCATCAATGTATCCCCATTTACTTTGTAGGATCAAATGGTTTTAACCAACGTTTACAGAGTAAAATCCATTCAAGTTTATACAATTACGCATACTACAACCATAAATTTGACGACCATCACAAAACTCAATGTCACGTGTCAATGTTCGAAGCAATGGCGCATTTAGTATTTCATACGATAAGTTAGAAACACGTGATAAAAAGTATTTTCAATTTCACTTGAAATTTAAATTTGTCATGATGGAATTAATAATTAATTTACCTATATAATAACATAGAATAAGTAGATACGGACATTTTTCAATGTTCATAAATAAAACATATGATTACACCAAAAAATGGTGTTAACTATATAGTGTAGGTATATTATATCATTTTTAGGTAGAATATAAATAATTTTAGTCACCTAACAGTACATTTTTAACTTAAAATGGGAAGTGTATGGGTTTTCTAGATGGATTTTTAATAATAACATTTTAAAAGTTTTTTTTTTATTATAAATTTTTTATTTACATGTTTCACAAAATTGTCAGTTAACAAAATTACAGAGAAAATAAGTGATGATAATAATACTTAAATTTTTGGTATCTAAGTATAAGAAAACAAACGATATAATATCAATATATAACATAAATATATATATATATAACATACTATTGTCTAACTAATTCACCTTTAATTAAACACTAAAAAGTATATAACATATATACTAATTAGTGATATCATATTTCGATGTCTACATTGATATTCAACCAATTTTTTGGAATCGATATTACTAATTTATTAAAATTCCATCTATATCAATTCGTTAGATTTTCTAATTTATATTTATATACCTAACTTTTAACACTTTGATTGTAAACTAATATAAAAAAATATATATCAAATAACGATTAACACATTATTATTAAAAATTTATAAAAATTGAGAAATTATAAAAACTCGGAGGTATTTATAACAGATGAACATTAAATAATATAATTATAATTTAATATTTATTTTTGTTTGTTTATAATATTAAACAGTTTTTTAGTGTATACGATTTCAAAACACTCATTAATGCATTAATAAATACTTAATAGTATTTTTTTACTTATAATTTAATAAATGAAAATACCTTTCATATTAAATTTATAGTAATTTCTTGGGTTTGATATCGATACTTATATTACTTATACCTATATTATCGTTGTGAATCACTTTATAAAATATAACATACACATAAACCATTATGAAGTTTGGTTCATATTATATTATAATAAAATATTATATTGTGGATACTCAACTGTATTTTTTTCAGGTCACTAAGCGCATATAAGCCTAAATTATTATATATACAATGGCGCGTACCCAATACATACCTACGTGTTATTAAAATGAAATTTTGACAAATCGTTAGCTTGGTGCAATTAGCGTTTCCCGGGGGTCCCTATGATATGTGTAGGTATATACACAAAGAGATAATAATAATAATGTCACGTGCGCACACATATAATGTAATATTATATTCGTTATGTTACACATAGCCAATGATATAATAAAGCTTAATTTCGTACAAGACAATTTTGGTAGGGAGAAGGGATTACCTATTAAAATGAAACAACTTAAAAATCAAAAGTATTTAATATTAAAGAATTTGTATTTTGATTAAATGAAAAAAAAAATTTTTTGTGTGACTAAAAATACCACAATCCGCGTATAATATAACATAAAACATAACTATGTAAAAAATTATAATAATTATAGTTTTATTCTTGATTCACAATATATTTAAATATTATGATATCAAATTTTAAAGTCTTATATCACTGTGGTAAATTACTTAGTTAACAATAATTTATTTTTTTAAATATTTGCATAAAATTACACCAGTCTTTTCAGTACTAATATAATACGTATATAACACGAATATTTTCTCACCATATTTGTTTTCTTTAATGAAATGAGTTCTAAAAAAAAAAAAAAAAAGAGATTTTATTTAGAATACTACAGATTATAATTTCAATCTGTATTGCTTGCAAGTTATTTTTCCTTTTACTTTAGAGTAAACGATTGAACTTTTAAGTATGTGAACGTGCAACACTAACTTAATAACATTTTACCGATAATTATATTATTTATATATATATATATAACAGTATTAACGGTTAATTTTTCGTAATTTCAAAAAAGTTTTTCTATCCGACTGTCTATATCAAACATATTATACTGTATGTGTTACAAACGAGCGTCGCATAGCTAATTTCGAAATCCCAGCGTTACGATGACACCGTCATCCCCTACCGTCACTATATCACCAACCATATTGTACAGAAATATCATTTTTTAATCAAAAATATTATGTGTATCGGCAATGATCCGTTAAGAGTGTTAATAGAGTATAATATTTTTATTGTCGTTATCGTTATCGTTTTCTCTCTCCATAAACGACCGTAACGATTGTGCCTTGTCTCCGCAGGTTCGTGTGATGGGTGCGCCGGAAGACCGAGGCCGCCATGTTTGTCAGACGGCGGACGTTGTGCACAGCACCACTCAGCACGGTGCGGTACGGCGCCTGGTGCGGTATGCGACGTGTGTGGCTCGGCAAGCGCGGTCGGCGACCGGCAGCGGCTGTGGCTGCTGCGACAGCTGAGGTGGCGGCGGCGTCGTTGATAAGGCGCCGGTGGCGGCCAGCACCATGGTGGTGTCGTCCGCAGGATGAAGAAGCAAAACGTCCGCACATTATCGTTGATCGTTTGTACGTTCACCTATCTGCTCATCGGCGCCGCCGTGTTCGACGCCCTGGAGTCCGAGACGGAGATACGCCGGAAACAAGCACTGGACTGTAAGTTTCCAGACGACCTATGTTATTAGTATGCGTTCACTTCGCAAAGTCTCGTCGGCGTTTCTTCGCACGCGGTTAGGTTACCTAACCGGCCCACCTCTCTCCCAACACTCACTCGTCGGGCCCAGAACGAAACTAAAAATATTTCAGTCGTAAATAGTTATACTCAAAAGTCAAATCCCATCTCGGGACATATTATTATCATCATACGGTCTGTCGAATGTAGAACTGTAGAACATAATATTTTATAGAACATTTTATTTGCCACAATCGGTTGTTTACAGCTGTTGTTAGATCAGTGATCATACATTTTTTTTTTTTTTTTTTGGACCTTGCGTACTTACGATATATATATTTATTATTTACATAAAATACTATAATATTGTTTTATAACCATAAAATTTACCATTTAATTATTTATTACAATAATAAATTCCATTAGAATTGTAATAAAATAAATAAAAATATATTATTTTTAATATATATAATTATATATTTTTATTTGATAATAGTGTTTTTTAGTATGAACACTCTGTATTGAAATTAGTCATATAGCGCACTACATGGTTATTTTACATCACGATTAATTAACTGCTTTTCTTGAATTATCGACAACTTATCATCACATCATTACTTATATGGAAATTCAATAAATTTTAATTTCTAAACATGACGATTTTAGAGTAAAAAACTATCTATTTTTATTTTTTATATGCAATTTGTTAATACTATTGATAACTTTGTATATCATATCTTAGTTCTCCCAGCACACAGTCCTCAGGAAACAAGTTTCAACAGAACTGTAGAGATAACAAATTGTATCACTAATAGGTACACAACAATAAACAATACATAGATAATACATAAAATCAAAAATTTGGACTTCATTTCAAAGTTTAAGTTATTGGAAGTTTATAATTTATCATGGGAATCACTCGTTAGCCACAAGTGTCAAATGGTTGTGTAACGTGTGCTGACTACAGAATTCCAATAAGTTATGTTTTATTAATTAACTACTATCATGTATCATTATCATAAATGATAACACATTTGTATGGGCTCTATAGATATTTTTATGTTATGTAACCGTAACTGATATACGTAAGAAACGATTACTTATCAATTATTATACTTAACTAATAATGTTATAAAAGGTTTGTAGGAGATGGAGTTTTCCAACCAAAGCCGATTAAAGGGTGTGTCGAACTCGGCATAATATTGACCGTATTAACACTTATCTGCATGAACCAATTATAAGGATTATATACGTAATTATTATATTGTGGTAAATATCAACTTTAAGCTACTACTGCTTCGAAACGAATTTTGAATAACTATTTATAATTATACCATCGTTTTTAAATCGATAAAATACGCAAGTTTTTTTTTAATTTCCCGAGAAACGTGGTAAAGTAAAATTTTTCTGACAATATTTATAAATAAACATAATATTCATGTAAATTATAAATCTATAGTATCTTTTAATTATTTTAGCTAATAATGATAAAAAAGGAAATATTAAATGGAGTATATATATTTTACTATTCAAATAACGATTATACTCATAATATTACTTTTTGATTTACTAATTTATTTCAAAATATTTTTTTTTTTTAAACAGTGCAACAATAAAACAATTTGGTTTATATATTTAAGTGCACTTATACGTTGTGTAACAATTCTATTTGATAAGTGATAATGGGTTATTATAATAATATATTATAATACATTATAAAAGTGTGTTACAGTGTATTTCAGTGTACTACATTATAATTGATTATTGTGAGTCATAAAATGTTGAACCTGTTTGAAATGCAATATATCATACGACACTAGGACAGCACATAATATATTATATATATGCGCAGAAAATTAGGGTATGTCACCCTGCACTTCAGTAGGCACTAGTTTAACATCAAGTCCATAATATCTAAACCTCTATAAATCATCATTTTTGAATAGTGCCGACCAACCAAATTCGTTTCAATCGAAATACATTAAAATTCGGCCTGTGGTTTACTTATTATTATTCGCAAAGAAATATATATAATCTATTGGGGTCATCGTCAATATCTTTTCTATGAACCAGAATATTTTCGAGGTAAACGTTTTCCTTATTTGGTGCTTGACACTGTTGGTTATATTGTATGAATTTTATGTAATATATAACTTCCAACGATGAAAACGTCATATTTTCGGTCAAAGATAGGTAAACGAGTGTGTATTTTATTCACACACGTACTATCTTATATAGGTAATTTTTTCTCATGGAAACTTTGACACTGATAAAACTCCATTTTTATACCCTATCACGTGGTGGCTTATGATTCGTCTTCGGGTACACCCTGTACAAAGGAAAATAAGAATAATAATAATAAATAAACGAAAAGAAAAACATACATTCGTATACACACACAAACACAATACATTGCACGACTTGAGTGCATGTTACGTATTTTCAACACAAAATTCTATCCTCGCAAAACCTTTTTACTTCGTCGTCATGGTTCGACAACGTTTTATAAATGATGCCTTTCTGGGAGAACCCGAAAAAAACGAGTATCCACTTAATATTTCCCATCTGCTTTTGTTAGTCAATACGATTTTGATAAAATACTATGTAATAAAACTATATATATGTAATAGTATGTACTATGATAAATATATATTATAATATAATAGTATATTATCCACACAAAAAAGTTACTACGTACTTGAATTTCGAAAACATTCGTTAAAACTCGAAAATGATTTCCATAATATTACAGTATATGAATCTATTTTTCTAAAAATCCTTATTACTGTTATTTTTGAAGAGTTTACGTCAATTGGTCGTTAATAAGTTATAAGTTTGGTCAAAGTATGTTTTCGTCGCAAAACATGATTATTAGTTTAAAAACATTATGTATAGGTACAAATGGGCAATAATCATTATTATACGTTTTGCTATAATAAGTTGAATAACTGTGTGTACAAATTTAAACTGTCAAGTTAAACCATCTGAAAATGGTTCAATATTTTATCGGAGCGGAAATCCCTAGAAAACGGTAGAAATATAATGACACCGCTGAGAGAATAAATACATTATGTAAAACATCAAATAATAGAACATTAATCGATAAATACATATTAAGGATAGCTCATAATTTATAATACTTTTCACACATATTATTTTTTATAACTTATATTTTTACACATATTTTTATATATTAATTTTAAAAAAATTACGACAAAATAAAATTTTTTTGTTAAATACATATTATTCTGAAAACAACTAATTTTCTGAACAACCAATTTTTCAAAAAACCAATTTACCAAACGATCAATTTCAGAGGACCAATGTTACCACGACCAAATTAATACAACCAATTGACTGTACCCCGTTTTTAAATTATTCATTTTTTAAATACCAATACAATATTTAATTAAATACAAATTTATGTTCAGGTTTTTAATCTTCAATATTTCTACAAATATTTACGAGTACGGCACAATAATCCTGTATGTCAAAATTAGTTTTATAATTGAGGTAAGTATAGTTGTTATGTATAAAATTCCATCCTAATAGATGTAGAATAAATAATATGAGGTAAAATCATATCAAAATCCATAATCTCACCTTAGGGCTATGACTAGATACTTAAGGTAATCTAGAAATAAGTAGGCTTATGCATTAAGAACATATAAAACATATATATATATATATATATATATATATTACTTACGTCTATAGAACTTTAAAGTATTTCAAAAATACGAAATATTAAATAATTTTAACATATTTATTAGTTGAAGCTAAAATTGGTTTCAAAATGACAACAATTTAAATCGATAATTACTGCTGTAATTAATGATGATTTCGAATGGAAACAAACCAAATCTATTTATTATTGTGCTAAATAAAGATAATTAAAAATCCATAAATCATGTTGTCAATTAAATACTTTCAATTTGTTTAAGTTAAAATGAAAAAATAAAATTTAAATATAATAAATGCTTATTTAATGATATAAATTGAAAGGTACAAAATACCTAATTTTATAAATTATAAGTTACCACATAGTTTTTTCATGAAATACGTCAATCAAACATACTCCACGATAATGAATTACACTCACATTAGATACGTATATAAACATATATTATGTACATAAATAGAGCATATTATTATCTCATTATACTTCGACTTAAAAATAGCTGATATACTGTATATCACTAACAGATTCGATTTTTATTTAGTAGTAGTTAGTTAATGATTAAACGTTCTACATTTTCTACCTTATCATTGATATAATAAAATCAATACGAATAACATTACATTAATATAATATTTTACCGATTATATTATATTCAAAGTAGATAAATAATTATATCTTTAAAATAGGTTAATTAATGATTAATTAATGATTATCATACCACAGATAAATATTTCATCAACGTTATTGAATTTCAATACAAAAATATCTTATTCTCAAAGTATAGCTATTATAAAATGTCATCTCTTTGAAAAGGCTTCATTGAAATGTTGCCTGTAAATTATTTCAAATACCATGTGACTATTCAAAGTTGACTTCTGAGTAAACTAATTTCTGAAAGATTATTATTTTATAAAACTCTAAAAATAATTAAAAGAATCAAAGAAGCCATGAACATTTATAACGACAATACATCGATTGAAAAATCAATAATATCATAAATAAAAATTATAAAAACAATTTGCGAAGTATTCTTTTAATGTAAATAACACATAGAATATTTAATAAACAATAAGTAATAACACATTTTTATTGATTTTACTCAATTAATAATAACAACTATCGAGAAATATTGACATCAATTTCACTATTTTTCTTTATATAATTTTACTAAAAAATAAATAAATATAACTAATGTGTTTTGAGCCATATTAAATTTCTTATTATATTAAAAAATAAAAATATTATTTTTTTTTTATACACAATATTAAGTTAAACGTATTTTTTTATAATAAAAAGTTCTTATAATATAAACATTCAATTTTTTTCTTATTAAAAATGTTTACAATATATATAATATATACATTAGTAAATTTAATGAACGTATAGTAATTGCAATAACGTGAACTTTGAGCAAGACGTGAGTAAAGAAAATATTCGTTGATATTACTCAGCAGCGATGTGTATAATATATTTTATAATAATAGTAATAATAATAATCAACTGGATTTTTATGAAAATACATGATTTTATTGAGTGTAAATTTTGATTATAATTTATAACTAACATGTTTCATAATATCTTCAATAAAATAAAATTTAATAATTTTTTACATATTTTTACATACTAAGAAGTAAATACGTAAATATTTTTTTAAATATTTTGTGAAAAAAGTATAGGTACAAAATATTCTGTAAATAGTTATTATTTTTATAATTAACTATTTACAGAAATATTAAGAGTAAGATATTGCTTGAGGATTGTTGGGATATTGCATTAGTAGTGTGATTTTTTTTTCTTTGTATGATATGTCTGGTTGCTTTTCATAGAAAGTCATTGTTTGAAAATAGTAATATCATACTTTTTCAAATTAGTTACGCACTGAATTCGAGAAATTATTTATTGAGTCAATTAAATAAGTTATTGATTATATGTTGGTTTTTGGCTTTTGGGATATCTTAGCTGTTGACATAAACATATACCATTACCTTTCACAGTTATTTGCCATTTATTGAAAATAGGAAGATACAAATACTAATATTTTTTTATGATTTGAGTTTCTTTTGTATATATATATATATATGCATTCATGGATTGATGTTGAAAAATATTGGGCAAAGAATCTGATTTCGTTTAAATATTTAAAAATTTTTGGGCCATAACCAAATAAGATTTTTATATAAAAATTATATTAAAATTTGAAAAAAGAAGGATTGGGGAAATGATTACTAGAGATTAGACAATTTTTCAATTTGTTTATGTATTGAATTTAAGATACGTAAAATAAAAATATCGAATGTATCGGACATTTTATTTGCGTGACATAGTAAGTTGTCTTATTCAATGTATCTACATTAAAGCTAAAATGTTGTAGGACATTTTAGAATATTTATCTCTTACCAGTATTTGATTGCAACTTCAATTTACATTTTTGGTGTTGAAAACATCTCCAATAATAAAATAGTGTTTTTAAGATAAGATGAAGGTTTGGAATTAATTTGGAGTGATCATTGACCAGGTGGACAATAAATTGATGATAATCCGACTGGATTATGATTTAACTAAACTGATATGTTTGTGAATTATAGAAAAAGTTGTTAGTAATGAGGCAAAACATTATATTGGATTGATATTGAAATTGAAACCTATAGTGGCTGCGTGAGCAAAGCAGTGCTTTTTTATTAGATGGTTTGTCCAATGTAAGAGGTATCCGGGTATAATATGTATTTTTAGAAGTTATAAGATGAATTTTTATTATTCGAGTTATCTCAATTTTTCGAAGATGTAATATATAGTATGTTAATTCGTTTTTATGCTGGATTATATCGTTTAGATTCTAGAGGATTATGTATTAGTAAAGAAGATGCTAGGTTTGTATTAGTTAACATTGGTCGGTAACATTTTATTTAAAACCGTAGCCAAGAGAGTCATGTGAGAAGGGTTATTAGATTTTTATTTCAGATAAGAAGTGGGTTCTTTCTAAAGAATGATCGTTAGTAATTTTATAAACTAAATAATTGTTCGAAAATATTAGGTTTGAAATTATGAGTGACAGATGTGACTGAATGTTTAGTAATTTTTGGATCCAATACAAAGGTGCAAATGATAGAATTATCTGATGAAACATTTGAACTTTTTTTAGAGATTGAGATGTGTTTTTGTTGTAAGTGCTGTTGTTTTTTTTTATTTTTTGCTGGTTTTTGAAGATTGTATAACCCTTGTAATTTACTGTATGGTCATTTTCGCAGTTATAACATAAACTTACATTTGTTTTATATAATATTAATTCAACATATATTGTTATTTACAATTTATACTAAAACGTTATCATTAAAAAATTTAAAACAGTAATAGCTTTATTTATTTTTATTTCTTAATATTATATTTTCATGTAAAATTAATTTCATAGGATGCATTTATTTGTAATGGGCTTGTGTAACAACTTGACAAAAGTTGCAAGTTATTTCATTACTATATTTCATGGAATTAATGCTATGTAATACGAACTAAGCCACATTTTATTAGAAAGATTCTAGTAATTACCGTTAAAAAAATAAATATAAAAATAATTAAGTCCCGGTCACAAATCACAACGTGGTAATTCAATACCTTATCCAATTCATAAATATATTTTATTCAAATATTAATGAGGTACAATTTATTCACATAAAAAAAAAGGGTTTTCAAAAAACAAAATGATAGGTATCTAATTATATACCACAATTAGGGAAATAAATGTTCACGTACGATTCATCCTGAAAATCGTATTAATAGGTCGGTCAAATTGAAGAATCGTGTATAAAATTAATGTTATCGAGAGGAAGAAAAATTATAAATAATTAACGGTACAAACGGTGCAATAATTGGGCATATATTATAATATATTGCTATTGTTTCGTGCGATTGTCGCGTGGGAAATCGATGAGAAAAAAAAAAGAAGCAGACAAAGAGGCCAATATAAATTGCATTGTACCCGCAATGGCGTAATGCGGATGACCGTTATTGGTATCGTTATATATCCGACTTGACGATAAAAAAAAAATATAAAAATAAAAAAAAACTTTCCACGTTAAATTCGTATTATATATATATGTGTGTGTGTGTGTACACATATATGTATAATTTGTCAAACAGAGCTCGTACAAGAAAAAATTGTTCAAATTATTGTACAGTCGAGTATTGGTCGTATTATATATTTTTCTCTCCGCCGTACGTTCGATCTGTCTCCGCACACGCTCTATTATCTGTATTGGGTACGTATACGTAATAACACTGCAGCTATTTTGTTACCTTCGCTATTAATATTATCTGTTAATAACTCGAAATATATGAAAAACAGTCATGGCCGCAGCGCAATGGTGTGTGTGTTGAACGGGCGCCGCCGTCGTGTAGTGAGTGGGGCGAGAAAAATAAAATATATTATAGTAAAAGTCGGTAGAAGTCTAAAGAGTAGAGTGCAGGGGGAAAAAACAGGGTGTACGCGCGGCGGAGTCGTCGAGAAATTATAGTCGTCGCCGTGCCGAAAGAAAAATACGGCGGCGGCGGCGGCGGCGTCGTCGACGACGACTGCGTTTACTCTCGCTCACCACGCCGGCCACCACCCCTCCATCCCGCACATCACTTCCGTGGCCCTTCCGCTGATCATCCCTTCCCACCCACACTCCAACCACTACCATTATGCGTCGACCCTGCTACGACATGCCGCGCCACGCCGGTCGGTCGCTATGGATACATGCAATGACGTCACCGGCAATACGCCACATCAATCACGACCGGCCCTGCCGCCAGCGACAATCGCCACCACCTAGGGACGATGATAGTGGCGGGGGGGGGGGGGGGAACCGTGCGTAAAAACCGCTCATGGGATAATGTTTCCGAAAAAAAAAAATTAAATTAATTGTATATTTATTATACGATTCAATTCTTCGTCCGTCCGGCTCGCCCCACTCTATCCGAGTATACCCGCAAGAACCTCTGCCGCCGCCGCCGTCACCGCCGCCGCCGCCACTGCAGTAGTTTCTCCTCTCGACGCCCGTGCCAACGCGCTAAACCCATACCGCCTGCGACGTCTGTCTTTAGTAAAGAGGTGAAAGGGGTTATGGAGCTTAAGGTCGATATGACTCGGGATGATGTGAAATAGAAAAAAACAAATTTCAATTACAGTTAAAGGTACTATAATAATTATTATGATGAAAACTCGCAACATGAGTAACATATTTTTTATTGACCGTTCATCGCGTTCGAAATAAAAGTCTGTTACGTCCCTTAATGTGCGAATACCGTTGTTTTGTTGTAAGCCGCGATTCATCATCACGAATTATTAATTTCACAATTTTTAAAGGTTTACTTACTCGACGGGTTAAATGCAATCGTCCAGTATTTTCAAAAATTACAAGATTTATTCTAACGTGATCAAATCATTGCAATATAACGAGTACGTACGGTATTCTTTTCATATTCAAAATACATATTTTCATAAGACCACTTTACAACGTCCTCTCGCAGCAATTGCCAATAACAAAATGTTCCATAATACATATATTGAATTGCATTATTTATATTAAGTTGGGTGTGGCTGGCATTTTGTGTACATATATATGAATTCGTTAGTAGCGAGTTTCTATACTTGCATAAAATGGTTTGAAAAAAAAAATTAGTCATAAAATACAAACGACCCAATAAGAACAAATAACAATTGTAATAGTTTAATTAATTTATATTACACTGGTATATAGTATAATATACATAATATCATGGTTCGAGATTACTGATAAAATATTTATTTTTTTTTAAGTACATATACCTACGCACTGATTTTTAACCCAGCTGCACACTGTATACTTAATTTTCGTACCTAAGAAAAAAGGAAAATAATAAGTCTAATTTGAAATAAGTAATTTTATTTAAAGTTACATAATAAAGCTATAATACCACAATTATTTAAAAAGGTTTTTAACGATGGTGAATTTCGTGGATTTTTATTTATATGAGTATACTTTTGTATTTTAAACCAGAATATGATCGCAAACTTTATTTTGATGTATAAATTACAAATATCGAACTAATAGTTAATAGATATTAATATTTTATAAGCAATTATAGTTTGGCTGAGTGAAGTATTATTGTTAAATTTCGTGAAATAATGTATTTATAAGTAACTTAACTCTTATTTTAATTCAAATACTTATTCATAAAAAATGGTGGTTTGATATTTGACAATATTATTGAACGTTATTATTTTCAAAAAATTTTCATGAAAACGAAATATACTATAGATTATCATTTAAAAATATTAAAACAAAAGAACACTTACTACTTTAGTAAAACAATAAAATATCAAATACCATTTATTTTGTTAAAATGTATTATCACATAATAGTAGATGTATAATATTTTTTACCAAAATGAAATAATTATAAAGAACTCATATTTTTTTTCCTGGAAATTAATTGACAGGCTTTCTGATTTCGAAGTGTCCCGAGTAAAAGTAATCACCCTGCGTGTACCCGAAACTGTTAGTTGATAGAAGATTGCCCCGCTGAATTATATATACCTACAGTAAGAAGCCACGCTGTTACTAAGCGTATCTGCAGGATTGTGACGGGCTTAGATAAAATACATGTATTATATAAATATTTTATAAGTTTGTGTGTGTATGTGTGTATGTATAGTTTATTATAATACAAGAGAACGAAAAAAAATTACTATTCTGTGCCTCCGGGACGTAATTATTTAGAAAAACTCATCCCGGTCAAGACGTAAGTATACACGCGGTGTTTATATTATTGCCGACCTGCCGCGAATCTCTTTGAACTGTTCAAATATTTAATGGCACCTATACACAGCTTCACTGCCACCGTGACCCACGTCGAGTATGCTTAGTTTATTTTGATCGCATACAGGTCATATACAATATATGCACTTGTAATATACACACATACGGAAAATATATACCTATGAGTTTTGACACTATTCTTGATTGAAATATTTTTATTTTTGAATTCACGATCCTCAAGAAAATATATAGTGACTTTTCACAACGAATAATATAATTTAAATTATTTTTAAATAATTTGTCTGTGTTACAGAATTTATAAGACAATACAACTATAAATTATAAATCGATCGAGAATTGTGTCACGACCAAAACAAAATTACTATTATAATATTATTATATAGGCTAATGATATTTTGAGTTCTGCCAGTGTATTACTATATACATTCAGCCGTATAATATGTATAAATATATATTTAGATACTCATTCATTTGTAAGTTACGTAATATTCTATTCTAAGCAATAATGTGTTGTATATCTTTTATTTTTTAGTATAGTACCTATATGAGGATATAATAATGACATCGGTATGAATTTGTTTTTATCTTTTTGTTTGGCGATTTAAAATAGAAATTTTAAAGGTCTGAGAAATATTATTTTCAATTAAAAAAGAGTTGAATTAATTTTATTAATAAATTCCACAAATGTTGTTTTTTTTTTCTTTTAGAATAATAATATAATATAATATATAATATTGAATAAAGTACAGACGTAGGTATTATTCACGATGCCCGCCTACAATTATTCAATTTATTACAGAATAAAAGCAAACACCTTACAGGAACGAAAACGATTTGAATTGAAAACAATTTTATTTTTTTGAACTACGTATTTTTTCTTTGAATCATTAGAAGAAACGGGTTTTCAATAACTTTATTTTTTCTGGAAATAATATTGCAATATTATTTAACATTATAAGTATGCGACTATGAACAATAATACAGTTATAACTTATAAGACTTGAATCATAAAAAAGTTTTCATTATACATCTTTTTTTTTAAATATTTTAGTACATATAAAAATGTAATATTAAAACTACAGGTAAAATATATATCTTAATCAAATTTCATATTTTTAACAAAACTTTTTTGAGTTATAAAGTATATAAATGTGTAAAATACTTAAAATAGAAAAGATAATGTTAAAACCTTAAAACATTTCGACTATAATATGCGTCATTAAAATATATAAATATTACGAAGTATACGCTTGTTTCCTAACATTTAGAAAGATAATAGTTATTAGGTAATAGTAAATTTTAATTAGGACACTAAATAATTATATTGGGAGTATATTATTCCAAAACTTTTTAATTAGTAAATATACACCTGTTTTTATGTTGCTTGTTTTTTTTTTGTTTTTTTTTTTTTATTAGAAATAAATGAAGCTATTTATTTCTACTATAAAATACAGTAATCCTTTATGAAATTGTTCATGAAATATAATTATTTACTATACAAATTACAAATTTGAACAAATAATTAAAATAACTTTTTAATCATTATTTTTTAACTTATTACACTAAAAATACCATTTTTTTTTTTTTAAGACTTTTAATATACACAATATTTGAGCTATCAAATAGTTTTCTACTATTTTTGTATAATTTATACATACCTAATTTGGCTATATTAAATGATAAAAATTTTAAATTTGTATACATTTTTCCTGAAAAATAAATAATATTCAATAAATGGACTTTGTAAAAAATAGTTTATCACCTTCTTTAAATGTTAAATATTAAAATGTAAACATGTACAAAAAAAAAAAAAAAATAGAACAAAAATTAATTATAATACTAAAAAAAATATACAAATATAACAACATTTCAAACAAAATGTAGAGCAATATAATTTGGGTCAGATCGTTTATTTAAATAGTTGATAAACGTAATTCACCAAATGCGTCAAAGATCCCTTATTATTAGAAGTTTTTCGTAAATCGTGACAAAATTTTAATCAAAAATATGAGAATTCTAAGGAAATAAAGATTATAATATAATCTACGTGTTCATTAGGTGTATTAAATAATTATATAATTGGTGATTCATCGTCGAGCGAATGTTTGCATAATTATGCACATTTGAAATTTTAAACCTATGCATGAATATTAAAATGGTTGTGAGTGCCAAAAAAGCTCATAGAAAAATGATAAAAATTTACGTAGAAACAGCAATTTTTTATATAATTTTATTTTACATGAATCATTATTTTTATTAAATTATTTTTACTAGGTATTTTGTATATCAAACTAAATTTATCAAAAGAGTACTATATCTAAATTATCTAACTTAAACAACTAACAACATGAAACATGTTGACATAATTTAAACACAATAAAATTAAAAAAAAAAAAATAATTATAACACATGTTTGTTTTACGTATTATTATATTATTATTTAATTTTATTATTTGGCTAGTTCAATAGTTGGTCAAGTTTTGTTTTATAATTAATAATTATTTTAAACAATATTAATGATTCTTTATATTTGCTTTCAAATTTTTTTTATTTATAAATAAAACTAATATGATTAATAAATACAAATAGCAGTTTATATCAATTTATATATTTTATTTATTAAACCAAAGTAACTTTTTTCAATTTAAAAACTTCTTTAAATCAGATTTAATAAAATTGCTCTCTATTTTACTCCATAAAGTATCTACTCCAACACATAAACGCTTATATACGATGAGTATAAAGAAATAGAGAAATATTATGTGTATATATGAGTGTGTGCATATATTGTTTATGGACTGATTCTTTTGTCTCTGTTTTCAGTCATCACAAACACAACTATTCAATTATATTTTTCCCAATCTGTCTAAATGAGCGAATTCTAAACTGTCTAGGCTGCGATCTCTATATTTTGTTATATTAACAAAATATGTTCAGTTATTATGGAACGCTATTTTACTTTTATTTAAATCTAAATTATTATTGAAATCTAAACAAAAACAAATCGAATTTAGTATAAAATAGTATAAAATAATACTTGAATAATATCTAATGTCTATTTGCTTATAATATTACGTTCAATCAATTTAATAAATAAAATTTCACAAAATTAAAAATCATGTTATAATGCGTATACTATATTTTGTATAATATATAAATTTAAGTGTATTATCTATAGCTTTTATTTCAAAAAAAAAAATAAATAATCATTAATAAATTTTAATTGTTTTTGCATATAAAATCAATAAGAACTATAAAAAGTACTTAATCGGCATTTAAACGCTGAAAACATTATGCTCAATAATTAATAACTAATGGCCATAATATTTTGTGTCCTTTTTTTGCTATTTCTCAGAAACACACTTATAAGTTTGATCGTTTTAACAATAAAATATTTCAAATTACTTCTTATTAAACAATTTAATAGGTATAGACTCTCTGCTTAATTGTGGGCAATGGATATTTCTTATTATTGTGAGCCAATCCACTTAAAACATTGGAAAGTTCATAAAATAAATAGAAAAACATTTAATGGATGGGAGTTATCTAGTTTAATCGGTTGATTTTTTTTTATCATCTACTTTTGGCTTATATGTGGATACTTTTAAACGTGGTGTTTTTAACGAGGATCAACTATATTTTAAAGTTAATCATTTTTTTTTACTTATATCGTCGCTCTAAAACACTAAATCTCTACTCAAAAACTCATGTTTGGGTGTATGTATGTAAAACAATTTTTAAACGTTGTAGTTTACATGTTATAGGACTTTATCGGGTAATCAAAATGTTAGTCATAAGTTTTGATTTTAAAGAAATTTAAAAATTTTAATACCTACACGTATAAGATAAGAGAATATGACTACAAGAATTGCCGGCTTTTACTGCTCCGAGCTAACGAGGTCCCCGACAGATTGCGGATGGTTGTATACATGGAGAATGTTATGATATTTTTAATAAACTATGTTACGCTTATTTTGATTCTCTATAGTTAAACAAAGGTTAAGTGATTGAAAATTTGAGGGGAAAACAAAATAATAGCCATACCCGACAGCAGTAGGTACGAGTGAATGACGAATTTGACGATCTCCACTCTCGTTTAGCCATCAGACGTCAAATGGTTTTAATGATGATAATAATAATGGTGATTTATGCCAAAGAAGCGTTGAGAAAATAATCACTTTCTCAGCTTGTTTTGATATTTTTTTAATTTTTATTTTCACTTTTCAATCAACGAAAATATTTTGTTTAAAAAACCAAAAGGTATTGTTGTTAATCTAACGACCAATTTTTTTTTTCATTTATACACAATATACACAACATAAAACGTATTATTATGTATGCAGACTTGATCCCCTCTACCGTTCTCAGAACCATGGCATTTTACGAAAAATAAAATATTATCTCATCTTCGTATAATTTTAAATTGAAAGGCGTAAAAAAAACTTTTCAAGAAACCCGATAATATTCTTTATATAACAAATGTATAAGTATAATATATATACATTATACAAGTTTATGAAGTATATGAATAATAATAATACATTTAAAAGGTTCCTTATTATTTTTTTTTTTTAATTTTATTATTATTACAATCAACTTGATATAATTTTCTTCGTAGTCCTTTTCAAAGAATTTACTGTCAGTGGATGGAATATTAAAATATAACGTGAAACATTTATGGAATCATTTGTTACAAAAAATCTGCAAACAAAATTAAAAACACCTTATAGATTTAATTTCTCATAGTTTCAAATTCTATCACATTATTATTTATTTTTCTCTGTATGAAAATATATTTCCAAAATGATAAAATATGCTTATATATTTCTTAAATTGTATACATACATACATACATACATATATATATATATATATATATATATATATTAATAGTAGAATTATTTTTACGATCACGTAAGCAATAAATTTTGGCTTACTTATAGGGATTTTTCTTAAAGCACCAAGCATAATTTATATACATTCATGTTAAATCTTTGGTGGTGTGCCAACAATGTAAATCTAAACAACTCCTGCGGTCCATTGGTTGATAAAAAAAAAAATATATATATAACATTATCATTAATTTCAATTAAAACACCTGAAACAGAATTTATATTTTCCGTATACTTCAATTAGTATTGGTAATACGCGAACAACATGTGAACGTAATGGAATTCATAAAGTGTGATAAATAATGTATTACTAGTTACTACAGACAACATAAAAATGTATGTATGTATAATAAAATAATATTAAAGTATAATAACCAACTTATATTTTTGAAACAAAAAATTAAAAAATAAGATATTAAAAAGGAGTTGCTTTAATAATTTTTATCAGTTGGTAAATCATTTTTTTTTGAACATAAATATACTATAATTTATGTGATGTGCAATTCATTAAACATTTTTGGCTGATGGCTGTTGTTAATATAAAAAATCGAACACAATAATTATGAGTCGGAAACATTATATTATTCAATGTTAAAATAGATCCTGTAATGCGAAGATCATTAGAGACATGTCCAACGTGAAGAAGATAATAACTGTGGTTCATTTTTAATGTTATAAAAGTATTTAAAAAGACATTTAATATGAATAATTTCATCACAATAATGATTTTTTAAGCGCAAAGTTCAGATTCCGGTTACATTGTACACACGTTAGCTGTTCAGGAGATATGATATAAAAACATTCATAAAAAATAACACATTTTTTCTCATTCTTGTCAACGATCTATACACAAATGCGTAGATGTAGCGATAACTGGGTCAAGCAGTCATGAAAAAAACTATATGGCAGAGTCGAGTACCTAAGTACCTTTATATATAATATGTATTTGGATGTCTGTATATGTGCTAATAATAATATAGTTACCTACTGTGCATAGTGTTTGTTCGGTCTGGTTGGTTTTATAATATATTTGACTACCTACAGTAAGTCAGGAAAATATTTAAACACCAAGTCTCCCGTTATAGCTAGTATTGTATGCATACAACAAAATTAATACGAGTAAATCCCATGATTAAAAAATATAAAGGGATTAACGTGGAAAATATTATTAATACATGCGCCTTTAATAATTACGACAGTATACGTATTTAACATTAAAGGTTTTAAACTAAACATTTCGATAACACAATTGTATGTATCCATATTATAATGTAATGGTGTAGAACTCGGTGATAAACTAACCGTAGTCTGAAAACGATTAATATTACCTTTTACGTAGCAAAGCTCGTTTTAATAAATTCATTTTTTTCAGATTTGGAATTTCTAAATTTTAAGATCACTGTTTCTTTTTTTTCAGCCATAGAAGGGATAATTCTCAAAAAGTACAACATATCCACAGACGACTATCGGCTGATCGAGACAATTGTACTGAAGTCAGAACCGCACAAGGCCGGACAACAGTGGAAGTTTGCTGGAGCATTTTACTTTGCTACTACGGTACTCACGACTATTGGTACGTATACGCAATATAATAGATAAACCTAGGCATTATAATAATATTTACCCATACTCTTATATGTATATATCAATATTCGTATCATTTAGTTACCTATAGATTAAGACTTTGTATACATAATCCAATACAATCTATACCGTAGACAAAGAATAGCATTACGTCTAAAAGGATTATTAAGGATTAAAACACTTTGCACCTTTTTAAGTATACCGCAGACGAAGTGCACTTCGATTTCTCTCGAACGTTTTAAAAATGCTTCACATTGTGCCCCGATTTTCGCCCTCAGATTAATTTTTAAAACAGAAACAACATGCTATTGTAACAATACAAAACATTTTCAGAGAAAAACTTTTAGAGTTTCTTTTTATTATTATTTTTTTTTTTTTTTTTTGTGTTGATACTTTTGAACTTTGTTTAACAATAATAATAATTTGAGTTTAAATCCAGAGATTTATAATTTTGGAACTATTTAACTTGTAATCATTGAACAGTTTGTATTAAAGTTATGAAATACATTTTATTATATTGTAGATATAATTGAAACATAACAATTAAACAATTATTCAAATTTAAATTGAACAAAATATTTTTATTTTTTTATTTAACTCTCAAATTTATTAATATATACATTTCATGAAATTATAGTACAACTATACTATGACTTAGCTTATTAATATTACTCAATTTTGCATTATTTTAGTAAATAATATTATCTCGAGAAATTCATAATATAATTTTTAGAAAAATTTGGACATTTTTTTTATATTTAAAGATATATCTCATTTTAAAAATAGACAAAATTGATTCAAATGCTACAAAACACCAAATCAGTTAAATTAGAAATAACAAATGATGATAGAATTTAGTTTTAATTTCTAATTAATGATAAAATGTATGTAAGACAATACTTGAATAGTATTATAATATATTTTATTTATTAATAATAAATTATATTTAGTTAATTGTGTGGATAAAATCTACTTCCCGTCGAATCGCATCGCTCTCTTGGTAGGTATGTGTTATTAACTTGTCGTTACCTAGGTACCTACTTGTTTTTCTATTTAAACCTTTTTTTAAGCCTAAGCAAGTTAATAAAATACAGGTTACAACTGTCAACTACTAAAATAAGTACTATTAACAATTATTATTTATAATACTACTTAAAAGCAATAATAAAACGGTATTGTTACACACAATAGCAATTTTAAATTTTTTTATGATATTATCCTACAATTTTAAGTCCATAAAAGTAATGATAGTTTACTCGATCAAAATTAGTGAATATTTATAGTTAATTGAACTCATAGCTAAGTGATTCCCAAAATTGTATCCTATGAAGGTACCAAGATGTGTAATTTATAACAATTTATTTTATTAAAAAAAAAAACTAGTTTAAGAACTAAAATAAAAATTCTAAATAATTTTCCTTATAATAATTACAATAACTATTAAAATTAAATAAATATAAATAAAAACATAAGTATTTTTAATTTTAAAATGTTACCAATTCAAAAAATACAATCAAATAAACTTTAAAAATAATACTGATCAATGATATAATAATAAATAGTCTCTTGAAAAAAATTGTAATTATTGTGGCCATATGAAGTTTTAAGTTAAGCACCAGAATGTTAAAGTATTATTACTTATTACTCTAAAATAAATATCTACAACATATTGTATTATTGTTATATTATTAAATATATTTCTGTAATAAAATGGATAATTATTTTTACTATGAAAATAATGCGGCTATTTATTTCAGATACTATAAAAAATTGTTTATATAATTTATTACAATTTCAAAAGAAAATTTTTTTTTTTATAAAATTAATTAAAAAGAAAATTAATTATGAAAAATGCGTAGGTTTGTTACGTTAATCTACCGAAAAATAATATTATGACGTTTTTAGCATAAACAGTTTTTTTTTTTTTTTTTTTAAATAGATCAAAATTAAATTAAAGCCATTTCATATTGATTGATTATAGCACACTTTTTGTTATTTTATACTAAAATAAAATGTACACATTATTAAACCCAATGACTGATTCTAAAATTCTACTAAAAATATAATATAGTCAATATCAATGTGTTTATATTGGCACTCTTCAAGTGTTAGTATTCTATAATTATATTCAAATTTTATTTCAAACTATCAAAAAATGAGTTATCATTAAGTACTTTAAATTTGTAATTTTATCTCGTTTATTGAAAAATTATTGATGGTTACTATAATTATATAAATAACTCCAGATTTGGTTATTATTATTATTTTATATGTATTACTTTTATACGAGCTTTAGAATTACGACGTCATCAGTGAAACTAACATAAAAAGTACTGAGTATTAAACTCGATCAAACTAATTCATTAGGAGACTGTCCGGGAAAACTCTAACTTTCATAATTAATAATACCACAATATATTATATATACACTGGATACAATTATTGGCGTCCTATCATCTACTTTAGGTTGAGTCAGGAAATTCGTAATCCATAAATTGTCTATATAAGAAAATACATGATGCCGCAGCATAAATTCTCTCCTCGGAAAGGTTCAAACACTATAACACCCCCCGTCTCACGTATTTTTTTTCAACACAAATATTTCATATGCCAGAGTGCCTCCTCTCCTATAATATACCATACTGACATATTGTACAAGGTTAAAAATTATAGTACTCATACTTTTTAGATTCCCCTGCCACACTATTTGTATTTGAACCCGAGAATGATGTGAGATTATTATTAGTAAATTATATGATATTGCATATCCGGAAGATCTGACAATAATTTTCCACTGAAATCTCATTAAAATTAAAATATTTCATAACACCTTCAAAGTACACTATGTATATTACTAATCACTCGTCTGCTTATGCACCTTCAGGTTACGGGCACTCGACACCGAACACAAAATCCGGCAAATTGTTCACCATGTTCTACGCAATGGTGGGCATACCGCTGGGCCTAGTCATGTTCCAGAGTATCGGCGAGCAGCTGAACAAATTCTCGTCCGTGGTGATCAGACAGGCGAAGCGGGCACTTGGTTGCAAACGTACGGAAGCCACGGAGATCAATCTCATATTCGTTGTGTCCTTTTTATCGAGTTTGACGATCGCGGGTGGTGCAACGGCGTTCTCCACGTACGAGGGTTGGACGTACTTTGACTCGGTCTACTATTGCTTCGTCACACTCACCACAATCGGGTAACTTAATATAATACCTACCTATAGATATTTATTTAATTTAACACGAAGAAAATAGATAATTTTATGAACAATAATAACAAAATTTAAAATATTGATAATGTACAAAGTATATACTTAGATGCACTAATATTAATATAATAATATAATAAAAATTAAAATAATTAATAATAAATATTCCATATAATATATATATAATATATATATATATATTTTTATTTTTTTTTACTTAACTAGTATTTTATGAAAATAAAAAGTCGATTTCATAACTTTTGGTGCATACAAATCAAAATTCTAACGACTAGTTTTTGAGTTATTAAATTATGTGTATTAAGAATAATGAATCAATGATAATTGATAATGAATTTTAAAGACAATTAGACTATGGTGATTTAAAAATTTAATTAACTAATATTAATCTATCAATATTTTTATGATTTGTAAAGTTAGTCCAAGTATATTAAATACTAGTTCTAATATCACATATTTTTATATTTTTGTAAAACCATTTTCAAGGACTACTTCCCTTAATATAAACACTTAAACAACTAAAAAACAACTCATTTGAATTTGTAATTAGATGCATAAAAATTTTCAAAAAAATTATCCACTAAACTATATTTATTTACAGTGAACGTCAAAAATTCTTTTTTGAAAAACAAAAGACTATATACCACAAAAGACTCTTCTGGATTGGGTTCAATCTCAAGAATTTTAAAATAAGATATTTTAGTATATTTTATTTAAAAATTTCAAAAACCGGAATTCAAATAAATTAATTATCAAAGGAAAATAGGGATGAGCTTGATTAGTGAATCACTCCGTTACCTTTACTAATAATAACCTTTAATACGTACTTAGTCCCTAGACAACGTTTTCACGTTGTCTATTGTAAATCTCCCTCATAGTGGTACAATTATTTACGACTAGCTTTGAACAAATAAATATTATCATCATTTCACTAATATTATAGTACATGATTTTATTATAATTGTTATTGTTTATTGTCCTATTGTGATTATCTAAGCCAGTTTAACTGCTTGTTACTGCATTATCCTAAAGTTGAAATAAGCGTCGTTTGCAAAACCAATTTATGTACTGAATCAACAAATAATATGAATTCTATTAATATAATGATACAAATAAATTTAATATACTGCTGACAAAGTAAAAATATTATGATTTTTTTTGATTTGTTATTAATTTTATTTATGATAACATAATAGAACTTAATAATTCAATCTGAACTTCGTAATAATCAGTTGATATGGCCACAATTTAAAACCACTCCTGTTTTTTTTAAATATTTACACTTAACACATGCAACTATAATATATCATCGTATTTTGTATAATTAAAATTAAAAACGAAAAATAAGGGTAATTATTAAATTATTGCTAATTTATTATTATTAAAATTTGCTTGTTGTGAAGTGTATTATGAAAATTAATTACATAATGTACACGATTACGACCATTATGATTATTTTGATTATTGAAAAGATAATAATTGTGTTAAATTATTTCACCAATTGTCCTAATAAACATTAAAACGGCTTGAACGATAAAATAAGGTTAAATACGTATATTATTGATCTATGTTTTATGAATTTGTTCACACTAAAATTTGTAACGCATACATTTATTGAGTATCAAACAAAATTTTAAGTTTCACCTAAATTTGCGATTATGTTATTTGGTTTTTGATTATAACTGAACAAAAGCTATTGGTATTACAATAAATAATATGTATTATTGTTATTTTAAATTCTAAGCGAAGCAATGAAAGTTTTTCATTTACAATGATAAAAATTTTATTAAAATTCCTAGTATTCTTCAAAATAACCAGGAAAGACAATTCAAAAAATTAAGGGAAATATGAATTTTTAAAATTAAGGTTTAATATTCTAATATTCTTAGTATTTTTAAAATTTTTTAAGCATTTTTAAAATTATTTACTGGATAGACATTAATTTTTTATGAGTGTTTGAAGTTCAATTTTTTATGATATAGCATATTTAAACGTTAAAAACTGTTTCTATTAAACAATTTATATATTTTATAAAAATTAAAAAACAAATAACAATACAATTTTCAAAATATTTTGACTATTTTTGAGATATTTATAATTTAATTTTTCAATTTTTTTTTTTTTTTTAGTTTTATTCAAAGAAATGTTAACAAAAAAATTTTTGCTGGATCAAAAAGCTTAAAAATGTAATACAAGATCCTACATTTTTATAGTAATATGAAAATACTAGCTGAATTACCTGGTTTCGCCCGTGTGTATTTTTGTCGATAAATTCCTCGGAACAATTCGTATCTACACGCCGCACCGGCCGGTATGGGTATAGGTTAAAGGTAGGTGGAAACCTGCAAGGCTGGCCGCCGTGCCGTACAATACTTATTAATAAATGAATAATAAAAATTATTCATTATTCCACTTAAACGCAAAATTTTTTAAAATCCTTTCTCATTGTTCGGTAAAAGTATTAAAAGAACACCATTCTAAATTTCAAGTTCGTTGGTTGAGTAGTTTTCGAGATTTAGCGATTTATAAGTGATGTATTTGGGTTTTATATGTATAGATTTAAAATTTATAAGCAAAATTTATTTTTTTAAGTATTTAAATTCAAAATTTATTAAAACCACGACAATTTACAAATTGTTTTTCTTTTTAATATTTTTATAATGCATTAGTTTGGTAGCTTGAAGATTTAACATATATAAACTTTCTCATAAGTAATTCATACCATAACCAAAAAATCTAAAATATATATAGACAAACATATTTTTTGTAAACATTTTTATTTAAAATTTAGTAAAATCATATATTTAAACTATGATTAACGATATATTTTTTATTTTTTTATACGTTATTTTAAAACATTATTTGTAGAGACAAAGAGATTTTACTTATATAATTATATTTTATAGGAACAATGAAATTTTTTAATAAAGTGTTTTATTAGAAATTATTTCAACCTACTGTACTACAAAATAATGTAAAATAAACTGCATTCAATTACAATTATGTCAAAAATTATATAATAAAATATACTTAGTGATATTATAAGCTTATTGGACACCTTCTTTTAGAATTATTTTTCGAGTACAATAATATATCATTAAATTCAAATTTAACACATTTATCACAGTGACCCATTCGTCATTAAATGTACAGCAAAGTGTATCTACTTGCCACTTGTCTACCTTTTTTTTTAGTTTGTCTTCCATTAACACTTTTTCGTACAAAATGCAATTTTAATTTAATATAGCCTTTTTTGACACAACATTGTATACTTTAAAAGAAGTTGAATTATCCCTTCTATAAATTAGATTTTGACATAGACGATTTTTTTCTTTAAAGTGGTCATTTTCACAGAAGTCTCTTAAAAGGATTTTTAAAAAAAAACACTGATTATCGATTTTAACATCTCAAAGACATTCATTAATATGTATTGTTATCATTTGAAAATATTGATAATTTATTGGAATCAATAAAACATGTATTGATTACTTAAACAGAAAATATATATTACATATAAAAAAAAATGTATATATTAGCTTCAAAAATCCGAGCATTTGATTAAGGTTATTCATATTATGATGTTATATTATGATATTCCAAAATATATTTATACCGATTTTATTAAATATTTTTTTTAAGTGATTAAGATACAACTATTGTTAGAGTACGTTATAATATAATTTGATTTTCATTATAATATATATTATCACTTATTATATTATTTTGTACTCTATATTCATAGACAGTAGTCTTACGAAACCCTGAATATTTGATTTATAAGTTATTATTTTAAAGAGTACCTAGGAATAATTTGTTGGCCGACGACGAGTCAACGGAATCTACTGAATAAGGGATTCCGTCGGACTCGGCGTACGTACAAGAGAACACACTAAGGAGGAAGTCTGGCAGCCATGTCACATACAGAGCTTTTTGAAATTCTCCGAGAATTTCTCAGAAAAGTCTTATATATAATAAATAATATTATAAATTTACCATTGATGCAATTAACTTTGGTTTATGAACTCGATGTTGGATACACGTTATACACGCCTCCTCAATAAAACCTCGCATCAAATGTTAGTAGTGTGTTTTGGTATTAAATTTAAAAACAATGTAATAAATCATCGCTTTAAAAATTGGCTTTATTGGGAAAATAATTTTGAATTAATTTTAATAACACAAGTTACAATCATAGTTTTATCAAAACTACGCTTACTTAAACTATTTCCATATTTTTCGAAAGATGTCGGTAGATTTTTTTTAACAAAAAAAATGTATTGATTAAATGTAAAAATTACCTTTTCAATCTACCATCTATACTCAATTTTCAATTAACAGAGGTGATACTTTAAAAACTTTTTGGACACTACTTTTAAATTAAAAAGTTTTCACAGCTAAAAAAAATTTAAAAACATATGTATGTATTTTATAAAAAATATTTCTTGTTCTACTCAGAATTTAAAGGTCGTTTTGTTCTCAAAATATTAATAATACAACAACATTATTCAAAAATAAAATTATGTCTAATAAATCATTAATAAAAAACTACTTCTTACTACTCGTATTTACATATTTTTTATTTATAATACTATGTAGACATTTTAATTATTTTACTGTATATTGCATTTGATTTATAAAGTTTTATGTTTTTCATCATTGATCACTATTATTCTTTTGAAACTATTTTGGAGATAAAAATATGTATTTATTCATATTTTCTGTGGTGGAAAAATAATAATGTTCTTTTGGTAGAAGAGAAAATCTAATATTATTATCTAGTCTGGTGGAAAAAGGATAAGGTTTATTTTGTCAAAAAAAGAGCGTTCTTCAATGTTTGTCACAAAATAAATAAAATAAACAATAGAATTTAGTATATAAAAAATATGCTCATTTTATCGTTTATTTTGTTTATAAACAATATGTAGTATAAAACATATACCTATGCATCGTATTGTTATTTACAAAAGGTCATAATAAATATAAAGCGTTAGTTATTGATTATTATTATTATTTCGAAAATATTTGTACAAACTAATTAACACTTTTCTAAAGTAGGTACCTATCTGACATTTAAAAAAAAACTTAGTGTTTATAATAATATTAAAAATTAAAACAATATCTTGTTTATTACATTTCCTTTTCAACAAAATCTGTTTTACTCGAATTTGTTGAATGTAGTCTAGTACCTATAGTTACTGTGTTACTTATAACTTTTAAAAAATAGTCTCTAAAGTATAATTATTACTTTAAACTATATTTATCTTAAAACCAAACACAAATGATTATTTACATTTTTTCATAAATTTAAATAGTTTTTTTTTTTTTTTTACAATTTGAAATACACTATCTATACAATATAGTACAATAAGTATATATGATATTATAATAATAACATGAATATCTTGAATTAAGAAATCACCCATTGGTGACACTTGGCTGGGAATTAACGCTGTCTAGAGTCTAGAACTTCTTTTTTTTTTTGTTTTTTTTTTAATTTATTATTATTTTTTTTTAATTTATAACAAGTCACGGCACCAGTTCCTTTTTAGACGACGCCGAGGGTTTCCCGGTATGATTTGAGTGTAGAGAATCTTTATCAATGGATTTTGGTGGGTTTGTAGGCGATTATGAAAGCGTTTGTAAAAATCTATTGCTTCTTTTGTCACAGTTTTCATTGTGAGGTCTTTATGTAAGGTATAATTGGACACAAAAGGTGGAGCATTTGTAATTTTTCTAAGAGCAATATTTTGGAACTGTTGGATTTTGTTGGTATTAGATACTTTAGGAGTACCCCACAACTGAAAATTTAAATAGTAAAGTATTTTTGACAATTTGTACATTTTTATTTTATTGATAATTATATTTTTTTTCCTAACTTTTAAACGAAAACTACTAGCCGATCCATCTTTTTTCAAAAGCAATACCAATGTTTTTATTGAATATTTTCTCGA
This sequence comes from Melanaphis sacchari, assembly GCF_002803265.2. NCBI lineage: Eukaryota > Metazoa > Arthropoda > Insecta > Hemiptera > Aphididae > Melanaphis > Melanaphis sacchari. Next base: position 2,743,087 of record NW_020271525.1, on the reverse strand, counting down.
GTTAAAAAGTGAAATTGATGACGATTCGCTAGCTAGCTTGGCATGCGCATCTATTTCTGTTATTAGTACTACTATGAGTTTATTATTTATTTCAATAATGCTGTTATATGTTAGTTATATCTAAATCTGTTATAATTTTGATTACGAAAATTGTTCACAGATTCGGCGACATGGTGGCCTTACAGAAGAACAACACGTTGAACGACAAACTCGAGTACGTGGCGTTTACGTTGATATTCATTCTGTTTGGTCTGGCAGTAGTGGCAGCGTCACTCGACCTATTGGTGCTTAGATTTGTCACTATGAACACCGAAGATGAGAGAAGAGATGAGGCTGAGGCGTTACAAGTAATATAAGAGAATAATTAATTTAATAACCATTAAAATAAGATATAAAAAAAAAAAATATCAAATGGCGGGTTTTGAGTGCAAAATAATAAATAAATCAATACATTTAATTAATTTTTTCCGCAAAAATGCATACACATAAGTTCGTGGCATATAATATGTATATGGAATCGTTTATAGCTTATAAACTGTAGTTAAATGGAGTCACAAGAAATTTCCTACATCATTTTGGTCAAATTTATTTTAGAGATACAAAAAACCTTCAAAATTGTATTAACGAAAACAAAAAGTAAACATAAGACAATTTGTGTTTGATATTAAAAAATATCTTTGGACCCATTTAGAAAAATACAAAATAGTCCGCACACTAAATTCGAGATTTATTTGATCTAACACTCAAAACCGTTGGATAGTTGGAATATAAGGTACCTACTACAGTCTGAGGTATAGAATGGATGATCACGACGACATGTGTAAAACGTTTGAAATTTGTGCCAAACAAATATAATATAATACAACATAGACGCATTGTGTCCTATTGCAGAGTATACATATATGTTTAAATATAATAAAATTATTTACATGCTGACAGATTTCCGTTTGTTTTTATCCGATTTTGTTGTTTATGCGTATGTTTGTATTCATTTCGAATACCTCGAGAATGGCAGGTAAAACAAATACTGTTGGAAAAAAAAACACAATGCAATAATAAAATCTGTATACTAGACATGTGGTACCTATAGCTATCATACACCTAGAAGGGGTGGAAATATCCGAGAAAAATCACAATACAGTGAGGCTTTCGTCAGATGGAAAGCGTTCAGGGCACCACTTTAGTGGTGCTAAAATTTAAAATGATCTGTGATACGTTATTGATTATATTATAATATAATTCCAAAATTTCAAAATTTATCTCTAATAATAATACAATAAAGAGGTATTAATTAACATTTTTTAAAAACTAATAATAATTGTTATTAAAATAATGGTAAACCTAATTATTATTCTTCATTTTTATGATTTATTTAATGATTAATAAAGAACGCATTTCTATGGATACAGAATTATAACAAATTTAAACAAGTTATATATATATATGCAAATATATTTTAGATTTTAAGTGGAGCAATGATAATTATGAATTCACGAGAAATTATTAATGAAAATGTTTATGGGTGATCTACTTGATCTACTTAAGTACTTTATTTAAGGTCTTTTGTATTTCTTTTTTAAATGTTGATTTTTAATTTAATTTAACTAAAAACGGTTTAAAATAAGGACCCTCTTGTGTATATACAATATAGCAAATAATATACGATAAGCATGTATACTATATACGAAAAAATAGTCAACGGAGAAAGTTTAATAACAGCATGCCTGTTGTTACTCCAGTTTCCACTTTCAATCATGATCCTGATCCTGTTATATATATATATAATATATATATATAGTTTATATAGTATACACTATTTGTAGTGATCAACATCGCAGAATATCACTTGTCGCGGCGCTCTCATACATAATATATATATATATATATATATATATATATATATATATATACTAAACCATACTGAAATTTTAATCTCAACTGTTTCATGCTGACTATGTCCTCGTTATTTTTACGTTTATTACACATATACATATAATTTATATAAATAAAATATCTGTTAACATGGATCTTAGAATACTTTTGATTATTATTTTTATATTTTTTCTAAAAAAATATTGTTTTAATTATAAAATATTATATACGCGAAACGGTCGACGCCCACTCGCCTTCCGTTTACTCTATTATACTCTACGATATTATACTATATGCCTATAGTATACAGTACAATATATGTATTCACATGGATTAATGGGTGTGGATGGGTGTGGGCTTGCGTATAATATTATTATAACAATATAATATTATATATGCACAAATTGTGTGTACAAACAATTTTATGAGACGAACCAGTGATAATATAGATTGCGTGTTACTCCGCAATCCATTTACTGTATTATTTTATTATTATCATTATTTTAAAATATTTCACTGTAGTACTGATGTGGTGTAAATATAAAACGAATTTTACGGTATCGTTAAAAATATACCTACTATGTATTTTATATGCAAAATTTTTAAGAAAATATTTAAAAGCAATTTTGTATGATATGTAACATTTCAACAATATATATTATTCCTATACAAATAGCGTTTTATACTGAATACAGGCAATTGTATTTTGATTGAAAATCAAAGTTTTTTTTTACACTGAAGTGACGCATTGTTATTATACTATGTAAGATGTATAATTTTAACTTTCAACAAACTTTTCAGTGTTATTTCATTAACTGTTCCTCAAAAGATTAAAATAATATAATTAACGAAGTTATGAGGTTTCGAACTGTTACCATTGATGACTTAAAAAAAAATAAATACAATGCTGTGACAGTAATAAAATATTAAATAAAAAAAAATTATCTTTAATTACACACACACAACTAAGTTAAATGCGATGCTAAATATTTTTGGAATACGCGATAATAATGGTAATTATATAAATAAAGACCAAAAGTATAATATATTATTTGAAACAATTTTATCGAACAATAATATTGTGTTAACAGTTTCATTTATGCTGGATTTCAATTTCAAATACATCGTTAGGTTGGTAATATTCAAAATTAACAAACGATTTTTAATAAAACTAAAGTAATCAAATAATATTTAATGTAATATAATGTAATATAATATAATATAATATAATATTAGTTATACCAAACCATTCCAGTACAATAATACATTTTACTGACACTAATAACGATTCAAGTTCGGCCGATATATAAATTTTAACATCTTTTGTCGTCGTTATCGTCATAATATTATGATATTCAACATATATTATATATATATATATATATATATATCAGTAAATACAAATATGATATATATAGTTAGCTATGTGCCTACATTATAATGGTATAAATAACGATTGAACACATAATTAATTATATTTCAACCATTAAACTAATTAAGAAATTTTAGTAGGCGTATTCTCGTTCAAAATAAATAAATTACGATAGGATATATATAGCGTATGCTAATCTGGTTTACGTCGATACTCTATATTATTATAATACAATAGCTACAGCTGTTAAACAATGTTAAATAATGTTATTTAACACGCGCCCGGGGATACCGGGTTTTATATTATTATTATATACCTTCAATATCGTACTAACCCAACCCATGCGTAGCAGTGAAAATTGACAATCCACCATGAAAAAATATTCATTATGGCGCGGATATATTATTGTTAAACGTAAAAATCTATGTGTGAACTGCCAGACGATTAAAAAAAATATATATACAACCGTGCAGTAAATCGAAAACAGTCCCCCATCGTTATTGCTATTATTATTATTATTATTGACGGGTGCAGATATCGAAATTCGACTTTTGGTGCGCGGGGGTGATCATAGGTCAAAACACCGCTGACATAATTCGAACAAAAGGTTTGATACAAATTACATTCAAACACGTATAATATATCATATATATATATATATACACTCAGTCATTCGGACATTTCTCATTTTAATTACAAAAAAAATATGTACCTATATATATTATCATACACATATATGTGCATAAAAAAGATAAAAAAAAAAAAGTAAAATGTTGGCCAGCGAACGATGAGCGTGACTCTATGAAAAGGGCTTCTCTGTACGACGTTTAATACGTACATGTGATATTATATTCATTTGATCGATTTTAGTGCCACGTGCGTAGTTTTTGATATTTTATTTATATCAACAGGATCGTCTCACCAAGAAAAACCTGTCGGTCAATTTCGTCATTTTAAATGCATGAATCTATATTTCTACTGATTTTAAAATACTTATTGAACATTCTATAATAAGCCATCTCACACGGTCTAAATATATTAAATTATCGTTATACTTACAACGCACTGGATTATTATATTATTATTTGCACTATTATAACCATAATTCTATATGATAAAACAGTATTATGATCGTTTATGGCAATAACCTACTGCTGGCACACGTCTCTAAAGGTATTCATTTCGGAAAATTTATTTACCGGTTTCTCGTCTAGGCAGGAGATGTTTTTCTCCAAACACGAGATACTGAATTTCTCCATGACATATTTTTCTCTATTATCAAGATAAAAGCTGATCATCTTATTAATTTAAATACCTATCATTTTAATATTTTGGCCAAGAATATTTGTATTTTATATATGTAAACATTAAAATTAAAAATCATTATGATATATATATATTTATTAAATATGATAACCGTACATACATTACTTATAATCTGCCATATAATTTTTAATTTATAAATTATAATCATATTAACTACATAAATTATTATTATATTTTGTTTTACAAATACTGAACAATTATTATGGACTGAAGAATTTATTCATATTATCAGATAATAATAACACTAAATTTAGATATTATGAATGAATGACTTTTTAAATTTCAATTCAATGATAAATAATTGTATATAATCAAAAACTATTTTTAACAAAGACAATCTAACCGACGTACCAAATAATTATTTTAATAATAATATTAAAATGTTGACAAATGTTTATATATTTTTTAGTATTTTCCAATAATTAAAAAAAAAAATACTGAGAATTTCCAATATTGATTTCCTAAAAATACCAATTAAGTCTAATTTACTATAAAAAACCTCTATAAAATTTAATGATTAGACGATTTTTTTTCTACTTGAAAAAATATTTTCACACATCCTTGTAAAACCGATAAATTCATCGCTACGCTGAGAGTTTGAAAATAACGTTCCTAAAATATAGTTCTATAATTCATATAATTTTTGTTTTTATTTTCTAATACTTAATTTATAATATTAATTATTTTATCATTAAATAATTAGATTATTTATCAATATATTTATATTTAATACATCATGATAATAAATTATGTTCAAGATAATATGATGTACAAAAGCAAATAATAAATATCCAATTATTTTAAGCAACAAATAAGTTAAAATTTGTCGTTTTGATATTATAATAGTATTTAAAATGCTCCTTATTATAAACAAAATATAAAGAAAATAACACTAACTCGAAATAAATTAATAAAATATTTATTTTAATTGTTTAAATAACATTTATAAGAGAACACTGAAAAATAAATATAGTAGATACTACCGTCTAATACTATTACAACACTGGTAAGTTTGGTTTATGTATACTATCAAAAACATACTATATGATTTATACCTAAAAACAAATATCTAAATCAAATTAATGTTGGTTAATGGTCTCAAAATGATAACAGTACTGCAGTACCGTAGTGTATAAACTATACAGTATACTGAATAGCTTAATAATCTAGACAACCTTTACATCATCTATAATATTTTGCATGATTATTTTCAACGACCCATCGAGAGATACAAAAACGTAGTCTCGACTGAATGCATTTATGAATACATTTATTTTTTTCTTCTGAAATAATATTTATTTTCATACTTTATAGCTGAATAAAACATTCTTCAGATCGTTTATAACACGAATAATATAACTAGTTTACGACTTATTCATTTTAATCTCGAGTATTATATATTTTATAACTGTGATATTTTTTTATTCCATATTTGTTCAAACATTGTGACTGTATATTATCATGCCTTACATAACCTAGCATTATATAGACTTTAAGTATACGACCCCAAAGATTAAACGTCTATAATGCAGACTCTATATTATTATACTATTTACTCGTATAATATCATGTGATATATCACAGATTTCAATATAAATATGCAAATGATAGGTATAAAAAGTGTAAACTGTTGAACACCTACCAGATGAATAATTAGTAAATATCGACTTACTATAAGTATGAAATTTTTACAATTTTTTTTTTTAGGATAAGTGAATTGTTAACGTTAAAATTCATTTTCTATTTTTTACACTTACCTCATTTTACCAACATGTATCTAACCAAATAGTTGAAAATGATCAATAAATTAAGCTATAGAAAATTGAAGATTACTTTGATTGTTTGTATTTTTTTTATATCTTCACTAACCAATGACCGTCATTCATAATCTATAATATTATCAGTTATAAAAAAAATATTCGATTTCAATTTCTTTGTTTGTTATTCCATTTTTAGTACTAACTAGATTTTTATTAATCTTAAGAGTTCTGTTAAATGGTATTGTGTAATGTGTTTAGTAAAATAAAACTCATTTGAAGCATTGAAGCTACAAACAAGTAATATTATATACCTATTGACTATAGATTACACTTCTTTTATACTCATATATTTACTTATACGATATTGTTATTTTTTATTTTTACAATTTTTGAACTGAGCGAAGAGTAGACTAACACTTATTTGGGCTAAAAGTAGTTTTTGAAATAATAAGTTACTATAACATATCGCGTGTACAACGACTACCTATCGATATCCGTTTTTCAAAAACCACATCACGGTCGGTACCACTGAAATAAGTTTTCTTCGAAATATTTTATTTCCTGAGTAATAAGTAATAACAATCTAGCACCACCAGACCAAACGGAGACGTGCCACTATATTATTATTACGACATTGTATCTTTTCTCCCCGTTTTCTAATCCTGAGCGTGCGGGTGTGTTCCGTTTAACGTGACACCCGTAAGATGATGATATTATTAAAATTAATATTATACACAAACACATACGTCTATGACATGTGCGTAGATTTATATATATATATATAATATATGTATAAACACATATATTTTTTCATGGTGATTCACTAAACAGGCGCATTTCCATTTTTCATTTAAAACTCACTTTATTCATGTTCTGATTTTTGGAATTTTTAAATATACTTAAAAACTAAATATTGAAATTCTTAAGATTTTTTGTACTCCACAAACAGTGTCTGATATAAAAACTTTTATTTTTTAATTGAGAATTATGATTTTCACAGTAAATAATTTAATGAATAATTTTTTCAAAAATTTTAAGTTTAATTTAAAAATTTTAAAAATTTGAACAAATAATTTATTTTCAGTTCCTTAAACAAATTACATTTTCTAAGTAATTGATATATTATAATAACCTAACTTAACCTAATTTTTTGACAAATGTAATAGATACTTAGAACTATTATTAAGTTACCATTACTTTATTGGTAATTGCCGATTACCTATGGTGTTTGTTGGTTCTGCAGGTATACGTTTCGGATAAAAAATATACGTTAAGATTTTTCAGTAGAAAACGCATAACCAATTGTTTAAAAAAATTTCTATAATTATTTATAAGATACTATAATGTTAAGTTTTAACTGTTATTATTTTATAGCTGCTATGCTTAAATTATCCTAGGTTGAAATTATCAATACATTAAGTGGATTGAACAAATTAAGCAATGATTTTAATTGTAATAATATATTACTATAAACTATTTGCTATATAATATAATAAAAATTATAATATTTTTAATTTGAATGCTCTTATGTTATAATTATATACTCTATTTTATGTTTTAATCGTACACTCTAACTCTATCGATTATCACAACCAATAACTTAAAAGAGTAAGATAACTTTATTTAACAATGAAGTTACTGAATGAGTTCTATTCAAATATGTTAATTTGAAACAATATAAATCTTTTAAAATTGAATTAGATTTAAACTTTATAACACATGGTTTATGGTAATAAGAAATTAAGTTACTAAAATTGTTAAACCCTGTGGCATTTCATTTATTTTCAATCCAAATTTAACGAAGTTAGACAGACTCTCACTTAAAAATTTTAGTATTATAAAGTTACATAAAAAATTTTAAAATGTGGTTATAGCCAAGAACATCATTAAATTTTTTTATAATTAATGGTTTTTTAAGTTAAACTATATACTTTAAATATATTAAAACTATCGACTAATCAAACCAAAAAATATATTTGCAAAAAATTCATATATATATTATAGACAGTTAATAGTATCTTTATTTTTGTAGAATCCTCATTATTCGATTGAAAAATAATTTTTCCTTTAGGAACCACGTTAAATGTATATTGATATTTTTTTTTTTCCAATAGTTAACATAATGTATTAAAGAGCGAGATAGGGTGATATATATATTAGGTGAATGTCTTCAAATAAAATTAAACAGATCGAAGAAATCTGAGAATATTTATTATCTTTTAAGAAATCTGAAATATAATATTTATTACTTGAGTTTTTTCAAAATATTTACCAATTAATTGTGCTATCGTAGACCAATCTATGTTTATTGGTGAGTTTAATGGTAAGCGATTGTTATTCATTTTTTTTTCTTTGTCTATCTCTTTAAACGATATTTGTTTCATACTATTCTATAAGCATTGACTAAAGCTTCGATATTTTTTAAAGGTATGAAAGACAAGTGTTATCTGAACATTATACAGACGTAAATAAATCATCATTAATCTTGTTATATACTGTAGAAATTAAACCAGTAAATAAAATAAAATCAAAAATTGTATTTATTATCATTATTATTTTTTTGTTTTTAATGAGTTTATTATTTTGTTTTTTTATTGAGCATGTCGTCCATTATTTTAAATATAAAAATTTAATAAATTAAGTAGAAACATTAGAGCTAATAAAATAATAGGTAGATTCATATTAACAGTTCACATCATAAAGTATTACAGTGTACTATTTAAAGCTATACATACAAGGAGTGCGATACGGATAAACATTTGCTATTTGGTTGAGGTTATACACGTAACTGTTATAATATGTATATTATATATTAGGTAGGAGCATTTATGCGATTAGCGCGTTTAGCATAATGAAATGAAAAATCGATTTCGTAACTCCATTGAGAAAAACACAAGCTTGTGCAGTACAGCTCCGCAATACACAATATAATAATAATAACAATATTACAAAGCAGTCGCGATCGTGGAGCACGTGAAATACATACAGGTAGCGTTATATTATTTCTTTGTCGCAATTTCATATATTATATATATATATGTACATTATACATATAATATTTGGAGTAAAGCTCTTACTCCAATATAATTATAATAATAATATAATATAATATTGTACATCGACGTCAAACGCTGTAAATAAGTCATTGTCGACGCGACGATATTTAAATATATAGATGTTTTATATTATAGTAGGTACTCATTATTACAATAACAATGTCTAATTCGCAAAAGCAATTGTGCGACAATATGAACTAGTCTGCAGATTATAGGTATTATGGTTATAATATATTATACTGTAAAGTAATAGAAACCTATTTATGAATACAACGAGTATAATACAAAACATACTAAAGTCATTATGCATATATAAAATAATATTATAAGCAATAAAAATGTATACAAAACAAAAGTCAATAAGATCAACGATTTGTCGTTTGCATATTTTATATTATACAGACAAGATAAAAAAACGAATTCGAGCTCATTCAATCCACAAGTAATTTTATTTTTTATTTAAAAGTATATGTAATAATATGTAGATACCTATGTAAATTTTAGAATTTTAGAATTAAAGATAAATTTGCAATATTTTAATTGTATATATTTATTTTATTATGTTAAATATATACATAATATATACTTAAATTTATTATCAGCTAATAATTAGTAAAACGTTTAATTGACAATATTAAAAAAAATTGGCTCAAAGTATGTTAGCTAAGATATAGCAATGGTTTCAGAGTGATGTTATTAAATATTTATCAGATATAAATGAGTCAATTAAAATTAAATTTAACTTAATAAAAGAAAGGTTATTATCTAAATAGAATAATGTAGATATCAAAGCTATAGCTATTCCGAAAACTTATTTAGTTCCTACTCTTAAGGCAGATGAGGCAAATACAAAAGTTTTTAAGTATATTACCATTAATATCTCTAGAATACCACTCTTCTTATAAGAATACTACATCCAATTCAAGAGTTATTAGGTTCAGTTGACTGATGAAGATTAAATTATAATAATTCTATTTATGTTGATTGTATTTTACATTTATTATAACACAGAAAGTTAATAATATGCATCTTGTATTTATTTATATTACATTGATTTACAATTGAGTCGTTTAAAATAAAATATCACAAAACATTAAAATTACATCTTAACTAACTTTGTACTTATTAATCTAAAATAACTAATTTAACTAAATCTTTAATAATGACTTAATTAATTATAATTTTCTGAACATGATACACAAAAATGTATTTATTAATTCAAAAATGAATGATTACTATGATAAATTTACCAATAAAAGTGTAATTAAATAATTTAAGACAGCTACATTGTAAATTTTACTTTTTCTCCGCTCAGACTTTTAGCTTTCTGATATAGAATATAATATGTACATATATTTACTTTAATAGTAAAAGACAATCGAGATAATGAAACATTGGTAAAGCATAGTGTCAAAAATTTACCAGATCTATGGGTATATTACTCTTATTGTCAAATGTCCCACTCGATAAGCATGATAACGAGATGTGGATATGGTAATAATAATACGGACGTATGAGAAATGATGTCATAAAATACTACAGTGTCAAGTTGTTAATTTTAATAAGTAATATAGTCTATATCACGATAACTCAAAGTCAAAAGGTAATAAAAAAAAAACGAACCGTTTTGATTTTACTAACCCAAATTTACCAAGAAGTAATTCGAATCTTCGAATTATATATGAAGAAAAAAAAAGGACATTATTCATAAATAACAATACAAATACACTAGACAACTACTAGAGCATAAATGATTACATTTTAAAAATAACCGTTGTGTTATAAAAGTGATTTTGATCGGAGATCCAGAGTTCCAGTATAATACATAATAATATTATAGTTTATATTATAGACCTTCAAAATATAGAATCTCTATTGTAATATTGCTTTCTGAATCACCACAAAATAATTTTTTTCAAAACAGGCTAACCATAAATTCTATTGTTTGGTTATTTTCATGATTTACTAAAATACATAAAAAAACTAATAATGAAAAATACCATTTTTGTTAAATTTTTATTCGATATAAATAGAGGACCTAACCTGTATGAGAGTTTTAGAGCACTAGTTATAATACTAGTTTATACTATACTTATATAAGTATTAATCAAAATAACAAACAACAATTAAACAAAAATACAAGTTAATTATATCCTGATATCAAAGCTATAACTACATTGAAATATATTTAGTAATATAAATTAAAATATACCATACTATTTTATAATCTTATATTACCTTGAATTTTGATCTAATGAGACTAAAAATGCATTTAATTTAAATTTCACAAATATTTTGAGTACTAATAAGTATTCGGTTGCTCATGTTTATTAGCACAAATAAAAATAACAAAAATATTAATAATAACTATTTATACACGTACGTTAATGAAAGAAAATATTTTTCTATTTACATTTGTTTATGCAAGCGTTGCTAGACATTTTCCAGTGGTAGACATAAAAATTTACTATAATTACTATAATTATCATAGATTTAGGACATTTTGGCGAGTGAATCGTTTTTCTGGCGATAAACAAATTTTAACAAACAATTTTCTAGTGAAGAGTAAAAAATATATAAATTTAAAAAATACATGTTTTATGCATTATAAATAGTTTGATAACCTTAAGTTTAATAGTCCCGTATCAATAGGAACGTTTTGTTTTTTTTTTTTAATTTTGTAACTGGTTTTGCAATAAATGTGTTATGTTATACTTTTTTAATACATTTCCCAAATGTTTCATTCATTAAAATTTAACATCATGAATAGTTTTGTCTAAACATATAAAAGATAAAAATCGTAATATTAAAAGATATCTATTATTTAAATATTTAATCTACGTACAAAACAATTTTAACAATTATCTAAGTCATCAAACTGTAGGAAATCCAAAAAAAATATTTACTTTATTTAGAAAATAAACATTTTTAATAACACATAGTAATATGTTGACAATATAATCGTCATATCTATACTAAATATTACAAAAAAAAAAAAAAACAAAAATATATGCAACGTCATTAATCGATGACTGATAAACTGCGAACTCATTGTTTCCAAAGATGATTTCTTGTTCTAAACAACAGAGTTCACTACAATTAAATTACTTTTTAATTTGGAACTTAAGTATATTTATAGTGTAGTTAATTTCACGTATATAATTATTTTTTAATACTCATACTATATTGAGACTTATTTTCGTCGGGTGTTAAAAGAAAATAATTAATATAAAAAGTTTCGTGATATATAAAGACATATAATACGTATAGGTTCAGGATGACTATATACAACGCTGAATCCATCTAACAGCGCCAGTCTTTGTTGTAATGTATCAAGAAATTGCTAGTAAATTTCGTTTCCGTCGTCTGAAATAATATTATCTTTAGCGCATTAACAATCTTACGATTTACCCACTAGTTTATATACGTATGAGTATCAGACTTAGCAGAATATTTTTAGAGTATTGTTTCATAAAAATATTAAATACTGTACTCTAAATATTTTTGAAAGTATTTCGAATACTACATTCAAAATACATTTGAAATATTAATTTAAATTGTTTTATTTTAATTTAACTAATGAAAGACAATATTTATGAGTACTAATTTTTAAATTTTTCATTTTAAAGAGGGACTCGCGCAGGAATTTGTTAACTCGCGAAAAATGAATACTATAAATTTTGAGCGATAAATGTATTTATTTTGAATTATGTGTGTATTTTTTTTTTTCGACTAATCATCACTTTTCGAAGCAATAAAAATGCTTCAATTTTTAACTTTAATAGGAAGGTGGTTTCTGCTTGTAAATTAGATCTCGTTGGTCCTCAAGGCACTCAAGGCAATAAAGGTAAAAATTCCCTGTATTTTTCTTAATAATTAAAAGAACCAAAAAAAGAATTTAAAAAAAAAATGGGAATTTCTACGCTAAACAAGTTTATGACAAAATGTATGTATTTATTTTGTTATAATTCAAAAACAAATTACTGTGACACTTTACATTTTTACCGAGCATTTTAAATTTTTTTGTTTGTCAATAAAAAAATATTCACCCAGTAAAACCTTAAAAATTTAATACAATAACTTCTTCATAAATTGTTATTAATAAATATTTTTTTAAAAAAATAGAGAATAAATCAACAATAAGATCGTGAAAAGCAGCAAAATTATTTTATAGTTTAAGTATTTATAAAATTTGTAATATTCATAATATTTAAGATTATTTGAAAATTCAGTACAAAATTATTTACAAATATTTTTTAACCTATTTAAAAAAAAAAAAAAATGTGAACTTGAAAGTCAAATTAATTTTTTTATGATTATTTTAAAATGAACATTATGCACGATATTACATATTCACTTGTAAAATAAATGTTTCTCCCCTATCGATTTTTATTATTTTATTATAATTCAAAAACAAATCGTAGATGCATGAAATTTTAACAAATTGTTTATGTATCAACATTTTCTATATATAGTATAATTCTAAAAATATGTCAATTATTTTTGAACTATTTATAGGCACTAGAAACATATTTTTTGCAAGGTCAATATTTTTGAAAATTGAATAGGTACAAGAAACTATATAAATTATTATGCTCAACTTTTTTTTATGCATTTTAAGTTCGAGTTTTTACAAAGATCATCAAAATCGTGAACATTTACAAACTACAAATATTTTGTAGTAAAATTTTTAAAATGTAAGCAATTTTTATTTTTAAGGCATATATCAATTATATAATAAATATAATATTTTTGACAGAAACTTAGATTCACATTTTTAATTTACTTGCATTTTTTTTTTTTTATTATTTTTTTTTTTTTCAATCCTAAAGTATTACAGTTATATTATATTATACAATTAAAATATCTTTTTTCACCGGCTGAAATTTCAAATTTTCTTCAAGTTTCATTTTGTTTAGTACTTAAAACAAAAAATTATTTTAAAAATATTTAAATTACTATTTTCATAAAGTATTCGAATACATATACAAAATAATATTTTTCATAAGCATTCAAATATTTATTCCAAATACTTTTTAAAAGTATTTTCCTCAAGTCTGAGTAAAGTATTAATTTAAAATATATAAAACAACATAAGATTATATACTTGTCGCATTTCTACTTTAGCATTCGACCCGTCCGTATAACACGACAGATTTTCTGTATACAGTTTATTAAGTATATACATGTACGTAATATACGTATTATATACATCACTCGGCGGGGCGTACTCGGCGCCGACAAAAGCGTCGTCGTTTCGAGACGTGAATTTGACGGGTCCGAGTCGTATTAATCGGCAGAGGACAAAAACAGAAGCTCCGACGACGTAAGCCCCAGTTGCAGTGCAGCTCGTCAGATTTCCTCGTCAAACCCTGTTTTTCATGAAACTCAACCCTTCGTCCGGCACACAAACACAAATCATCTCTGTGGCAAGCGGAATACGAGTACTGACGCATACACATACATATACAAACACACACACACTCATACACATACACGCGTACACGACAATATTATACAGAACGATTCTCGCGTTTATTTTTAAGTTGTCATATGGGGCATTACAGTATAGAAAATATAAGTTCAAGATTATAAAACAAAATATTTATAAATGATAACCAATGAAAAATGTATAAAACAATATGTCATTTTGGCATGTAAAAATCTTCTATGAATTTGAATGAAATAAAATTTTCAAAACACACGATTAACACACGTTTAAAAAAAATTTCAATGAATTGCAGAAACAAAGTGAATATCCAGTTTTATTTTGAAAAAAATTGATTAACTAGGTATGGAAATATTGTTTTTCGACAAGCTTATAATATAATAAGAATTTACATTTTTAGTGATAGTATCATATTATAAATTATTGATCACATAAAAAGTATTTTATAAATGATTTATAGGATGTTATTGGTTAATTAATTCATAAATTTATTAATTCTACCATGAAAATAAGCGATAGCACATAACAACATAAAATTATGCTATTTTTGGCTGAATCTAGGGAGCTAAAATCTAAGAACCGCAAATTTAGCACATAATTGGATTTTTCATGTAAATGACAATGTTTTCAATTGTTTAAAAAAAATAATAATTCATAATTATAATTTCTATATCTTGTATCTTCTAATAAATATTACCTGGTTCTCAACAAAAGAATCACTCTGTAAGTATGTTGTACCCTAATTTATAATAAATATTCAGTTTATATATGAATTTCTATGTATATATGTGTTATAATATATTATCGTTGTAAAATATATAATGGTCGTCGTCGTAGTCTAGTGCACTCGCAAAAATCACCGCGGGTGGGACGCGCGATTCCACCGCCACGTGACTGGATTATTGTTTATATACAGGATGGTAAACGGCGGATTCAACATTATCGTGTTTTATGTATTTTTGGCATTTTTATAACCCTTTGGTTCTATTTATTATTAGTGTAAGCTACACACGGGTAATATATTATACGATTAGTTTCACAACATCCTATTCGTTGGTCTGACTTCATACAATTACGGGATTTTACTGACTACACTAAGTTTTAGATGTTTCTTATGTTTTCATAAAGTTTAAAGTGTTTAAAATTAATATTTACAGTAAAAATCTAAAATTATATAAAGTAAGTGCTATATTTCAGAATGAAATGCATTATTTTGAATTAAATAAAAACTAATACATATCTATATTATATTATATAGGTAATATATACTAGGTAATAATATGTAAATTTTGTACTAAACGCTACGTAATTCGAACTTATTAGTTATTGGTATATAATAATATGACTACACTGTATAACAAACAATTCATGATAGTTTAATTTTTCATTTCTGATATAAAGCATCAGTGGTTTAAACCATAACAAAATAATAATACCCAAAGCAGTCATAAGCCTAAAATGTTGCCTATAGTAATTTATTATATAAAAATACAAACATTTACTTGGGAAATGAGTGCAGCCGTTTGATAATGATGGATCACGCTATATATTATATACCTAATGTACATATAATGATATACGTTTTAACCATATTATAATACACATATGTTATGATAATATACAATATTATACATAATATTATTATATACGGTGTTCCACTTCACCGCTACTACGTATGTTCTTCGAACTTCACGTTATCTCCTTGCAGGCGAAAAAAAAACAAACGCGCGAGTCCTCGGAACAAACATGCTCGCGGTGCCGCCGCACACGCACAAAATATAAATTTTATTGTACGATTTGAGTACATACATGATATACGAATACATATATACAAATATTATGTACGATATAATTTTGATTATGTACCTAACATCGTGCTGTGATGCGCTGCGTCTCGGAGATAGGGTACGTAATAATATATAATTATAAACTTTTGCACCGGCGGAGATGATATACATATAACATATTGTGCGTATTTATTTGTTCTCGGTAGCGTACGCAGCGGTAGGGTTCTAGGGTTCTTATTTCGATTCTCTTGTAATTTTCTCCTTCCACAAAAGATCGTATTAACTATCTTAATCAATCCACAGAGTTGATTATTAATTTTTTTTATAAATATAAAATTAATATTGTAAGTTTCTATAAAAATTAAATTTAAAAAAAAAATCTAATGCGCAAAGTGTTAATATATAATATATTATAATATACAGATGTTGGAATAATGAGACGATTTCTGCTATAGATCTTTGCGAAACAAAATGTTAAAAATAAAAATATATTTGGTGCACAGCGTCTACGATTCGACGAATATTATTTTTGCAGCTCAAAACCAAAAGAGAAAAATGTGTCCATAAAGATTATTTTTGTCAAATCAAAATAATCTGTGCACACCAATCGCCTCTTAAATTTTGGAAGATTTGATTTATTTTACTAGAATTGCTTCCGGACATTTTCAGAGGCAATTTGAGTTTATTGGAATCGGCATCGATAATTCATTATTTTCTAAAATTTTCATTTTTATAATATGCGTACAGTATACACATAAATTGTAATTCAAAGAAATAATGATTATTTGAACATATTCGATAAGTTGCTGCTCAATTTTTTTTTTTTGAGATACTCAAATTATATTTCAAATTATAATAAAGTAAAAAAATTTCAAATTACCTTGGAAATACAATATCAATATAATACAAAATGACAGAAAAACTATAATATATTTTTCCCTTGTACTGCTTATTTAAAAAATTAATAATCGGATAGCTATATATAACAATACACTTATCGATCTGCCAATTTATAATGTCAATGATGATACTATAATATGGTTGGTATGGATTATATTTCGTCGATCCTCTTTTTGAAACAGAAACACTACATTATCATTTATGAAATCAACTCAAAATTATATTAATAAGTGAATGTAAGTTTTCACATAATAAATAACAGTTAAAAAAATATATAGTTTCTAAAAAATAAAATAATTTAGTCCTAACATGGTAAAAATAATTGCGTATGTTCCTACACGAATTTTATTGTATTATAAACTAATGATAAATTTTAAATTATAATTTAGATCAGATATATATATATATATATATATATATATATATGTATATATACATAACTATATTAATAATACAATAATATATAGTCTTAAAAAAAATTAAAAGTCAAATATACTTTTAACGATGGAAACAATTATATTATTATATAAATGTTAGATTATTAAACATTTTTTTTTTTTTTTTAAAGTATAAATTTTATGTATTTTGTATTAGAGCCCTAAATACTTAATATAATTATGTATTAACTATTTTTTGTGATTTGAAATCTAAAAATTTAAGATCAAAATAGTTAGAGTGATTGAAACGAACTCGATTATATTCTTAACACCTAATTCATACTTTCCTCGTATTATCACAGATTACTGATCGATACATAGAAACTTACACATCATCTCATTTTTATGCTCGTATAAGATTAATTCAAATATGTTATTTTAGATTTAATGTAATATTATCTACTAAGATCTTAACAGGGGGTTGGTTATCTACTTACTTTTAAATAAGATAACAGATATTACAAATTCTTATTGGAAAAAAATAACATGATTTACAAATATCTATAATTTTTGACTTCAGTTTTTATACGATGGTAAAATGAATAAATTTATTTCTATGTTTTCTACGATAAGTAAATTTTTTTAGGTAGAAATTTCACGTGCTGGGGCCTGGTTCTTTTATGATAAGGAAGAAGTGGATTAAATTCGCGTATTTAATTCCTGTATTCAAACTCGAGTAATTGTAACTTCATCTTTTCAATTTAAGACAAGGAAAAATTTTTACTCTATTTTTTTAATTTAAGATTTTATATAAGAATGTTTAGTCATAAATACGTCCTATATCATAATAATACGTTACACGCATTATTGTGCACGCATTTCACTGTTATATATCATAATAATCTTATATATATATATATATTATATAAGGTATGCATGAATGTTATAGCTTAGGGATTTTGATAGGGTAAGGGATAGGCGAGGAAGTTTTTTGTCCTTGTTGTTGTTCAATCGAACGAAAATTCGGACGCCCCGGCGCTATAATCGATTTCTCATTGGCGCTGTGGCGTCTTACATTATACTATATTACTGTACGTATATAATATAATATGTAGTATATTATTATATGTTGTATAGTATCGATGAAAGAAAATAAATTGCGTGTACGGCACGCATAAGCACAGGGCTCGTATATAATATTATAATGTGAAGAATATAAGAAATAGAAAAAAAATTGTACGCGAACGAACGAAAGTCTGTGGCGAAGAGCGCCAACGTATACGGTGATGATGGTGTACAAATAGTCAATACATATTATATTGTGTACCTAATACGCATTATAACACCACGCACCGCTCAAAGAATCCAGAAACGATAATGTACCGTATACATATATTATATATAACAGCCACACGCGTATACCCATGAATTATATTATAGGTAATACATGAACAATATATTATATACGGCTTGCAAGGAACAGTTTTGGGAAGCGGCTTGTATCCTCCCTTGCGGATCGCAGGGGAGGATAATAATAATAATTATTATTACTGTTATTATTATGTATATACGTATAACACAATATAACGCCCGCAATTTCTCTATTTGAGGAAATTCGCCAAAATTTTACGGTGTAAGACTAAAACCACCTGAAAGGCTTAATAATATCACAAAATAATTGCTGTATTGTTATGATTATTAGCGTATACACAAATGTATATACATGATAATATTATGATTATCGTATATCGAGTGTGTATAACGATAATTGTATATCATTCACCATATTATTATGCCTATAGTCACATTTAGCGGTTTAACCCACACTGCATGAATAATATATCCTTTACATTAAGTGTAGTTTTTGTTAAAGAACTTGAATAATACTTTTCAGTGGTCAAAATTAAAAATTCGCAATATTTTTCAAAATAATAGGAAAAAAAAATAAGAATAAATAAGATTTTTCACGCTAAATCAATTTTGTTTTTACGATATAACTCAAAAACAAATTACCGTAAATACATGAAATTTTCATAAAATATTTATAATAGCTCGTAATAGTATAATTTAAACATGGTAAACTTCAACTCTTTTTAAGATATATATTATAGTCATAAAGAAATTAAATATTTTTTTTAGGTTGATAAAAAATTATTGCTCTGTATTAAAGCTCAACAATGAAATACAAATTTTCTCATAAATTATTTATATAACTGTTAAAAAAATATCAAAAATAGGTACATACTAGGCACAATGTTTTTATAAATACAGTTGAATTCGCTTATAACGATGCCGTTTACAACGATATTCCGTATAAAACGATTCCAAGCAATGTATTTGGTTGGTTTTATATTGTATGTGTTGTTACATTTTATAATCTGGATATAACGAAGTTCGGTTATAATTATCAGATTCTCTTGGTCCCTTGAAGATCGTAATAAGCGAATTTGACTGTATTTGCAATTTAAACTTGGACAAAATTCGATGATTTAAACGAAGCATATTATGTATATTATTATATTTTATGTAGGTATACAATTACATATAACAGTTACTCTCTTTTTTCGCATAAATAATATTAGCCCTATGAAACGTATTCATATATTTTTCAAGTGATAAGAAAACAACAATATTTAGATTGTTTTTTTGCATACGGAAAACACTGACTTACAACTACATATATATTATAATATAACGATATAACGTGTGGGTTTTTTTAAAATTATATTACCATTTCCAAACATATTGTTATTGATACCATTTATATCGAAATAAACGATATGACACAGAAACAAAAACGAAAAAAAATTTCTTTTGTACTATAATATGAGTATGGTGTAAAAAATATTAAAATTCGTACATTTGTACTATTTGCTCATCGTTAATGAAAATTAAAAATTCGTTATCCTATTGAACTGCATATACTTGACAGTTTTCTTTAAAACCGATAATCGTAGTCAACAATTCCAATATTATCGTGAATACCTATTTCGTAACAAGTAATAGCTAGGTACATCCATGCAGGTACATTATATAATATATATTATTATTGTTTGTAAATTTGTAATAATCATGTACAAAATATATCATAATATCTATAATATTGTATGAAGTTAATAGAATACTTCAAAATGTTCTCCTACACGTTAAAGTACTTATTTTGCCTAAATATTGCTCCTTACATAACGAAATGTTAATTGCATAATATTAGTTTTAAGTATAATATATTACAGAAACAGTCTTCCTTTAATGCGGCATATAGAAATGTATTGTTATCAGTTGAGAAAAAATACCAAATAATCAAATCCGGACAAAACAAATAGTGATAACTTATTAGTTATTAGTGTTATTGCTATTCAATAGTGCGTTATTTCACATGGAATTTTTTTGAAAAATCTTAATCGCATTGATAATTACATAGTAGACCAACTGAAATTTATTAAAGTAAAGCGTGGTATTTAGTTAATCGAAATGCACATCCATCATCATTTCACACACCGCGTACCCCGATTTTATGTCGTGTATAATATTATACCATACAAATATATATATATATGTGTGTGTGTGTGTGTGTGTGTGTGTGTACGTGTTGTGTACACGTGAATGTCACGTGTGACATTTAATTAGCAGGATGGCTCAGCGCAAAGTTATACGTCGACTTTGGCGAGCGCGTTTTAGTTGACGAACCATGGATTACGCAACTCCACCCTCCGTGTATATAACAACACACACCTACCAATCCGGTTATGTCGAGATATACAACGAAAAAATATATATATGTATTAGTATTATTAACTATCATCTATACGTTGTAATAAATTCTTATGTGAAAAACGTGAATCGGATTATTACATAAGTACCTAAATAATTACTCTGGTCATCTATGCGTATATACAGCCGTTGGAAAAGATTTCAGCGGGTAGGCGAAATTACATATTTAAGGGATGATCTAAGGTTGGTTAGAGTAAGGGTGATCACCCGGCTAATTACATAATACGGTATCGTGAGCAAGAGGAATTATTTTTTGTCATAATAATGATAATATATATTGACATAGTGAGTTACAAAGTCGAGAGAAAGCATGAAAAAAAAATCATCATTTGTACACCAAATATTGCTGACGTAACGTCACACTGCCTTACTGGTGAAGACATGAATCTATCCAAAGTTAACCTAACTGATTTTTTCGGTACCGTGCGTTAAAAATAGAATATTATGTTCACGGAATAATGACTTTAGGAAAGCAGCTACGTCGATTGCTTTTTTCGCATGATCAAATTAAATAAAAACCTTAGATAATCTTTACTTGAGTTATTTGCTGAACGGATTTGAATGATATTTCTTCGGAAAAAGTAAGACACAACTATATTATTACTAGGAATTTCTAGAAATCCGATTTTCGATTTTTTATACTTGAAGATGGCGTAAAGCTTACGTATTTTTCGGAAATCGATAAAACAAAATAATCTTAAATACTGATATGATAGTGTATTGAAAAATTTTAAAAATCTTAATTAAAACAAAAATATATACTGAAAAAATTTTTACTTATGATAAATCACCAAATATGTAATACGTCCCATCTATTATTACTTGGCTTACAAATAATATTAACATGATCTAACCCATCCAGTTCATCTTGGTACTTGATAACCGTTACAATTTTAAAAAAAAAAAACAGTAATCCAAAAACTATATTATATTGGAAAAAATATAATCATCAAACTACTAATTTTTATAATCGTTATATTTTCCGAGTACCAAGATAAACTAGATAGATTTTTATTCAATATTTATCTATATGCAAATTTTAAAATCAATAATTTGTGAAAAATTCGTAGTTCATTTTTCGTAATCCAACGATGTCTATTTTTTTACCTGCATTTTCGACACACGTACGTCATTATTAATAATATTTAAGGCTCAGAAGTTTTAGGAACTCTAATAAACAAAATATACACAAAAGCTCTATAATTTAGTAACTAAAACGTTAATATAATGAATTAATGTAAAACAAAATTTCAAAACTCCAAAATATGTAGGTACCTATACATTAATTATAATCTCTTAATATTATTGCTCTGTTAGTTGTTGGTATATTACAAAAATTAAAATTGTTTTATGAAATAAACGAAAAATGAAAATGGAAAATCCGTTGTGTAGAGAACTGGCTGTTGTCGGTTAGCGATGTTACTTCAATAAACTGAAAAGATTTATCGATATATTAAACATAAAATTAATAAATATATATTTTCAATATTTGTAAAGTCGTATAACACTAAGAGGCGTTGCTCATAAAATTAAGACTGTTTTTTTAAAAAAAAACATTAAAATATATGTAATTGAATATACATATACACAATTTTGCATAAAAATGAAGAAATGTGAAATTTTTCCTAACCTCGATGAAATAAGCAAAATAAGCATTACCACATAATCGTCTTCGATTTTTAAAATCATTGACGTGCTACGCATAAAATAGATTTCTAAAGCTTGATCTGCTATAACACCATATTATTATCATCATTTGGAAAAATACGCGACCATTATACAATTTTACTTCCTATAGCCGTGTAACAATAATTGGTATTTTTCGGAAAATCATGCAACTACTACAAAACTGTTTACTTCCCAATCGTGTGACCACAGTAATAATGTTTTTCGCGTCCGTATATGTTGCAGGCCGCCCAAGGAGCCGTCCGGCTGGAAGGAGACGTGATCACCTCGCACGGGTCCGTGTCCAGCCTGCCGATGGGCAGCGCGATGGCGCTAGGCTTGTCCGGCCGGGGCAGAGGGTCGTCTTCGCCCGCCGACAACGCGTCCGTGTGCACGTGCACTTGCACGCGGTCAAGGAGCCGGAACGACGGATACCGTACGGGCGATTCGCCGCCGTACGCGTCGGGCTCCGTCTACGGCGGCGCCGTCGTGGCCGGGCGGGGCGTCGGCAGCGGCGGCGACCGGGACGACGGCGACGACGGGTGCAGCGGCGACAACGACGACGACGAAGACGACGACGGTTGCGAGCCGCAGGACATACAGCTGGATACGTTCTTCGACGGCCGTGCGGCGGCTTCGACGTCAGCCGATCCGTACAGCTGCCGGCAGCGAGTCGTTCAGACGCAACAGCAGCAACAGCAACTTCAAAACGAACACAGGTCGTCCATTTGACGCATGTTCCCCGGCGGCGGAGGTAGTGGAGGCGGAAATGGCGGCGGTGGCGGTGGCGGCGGTGGCGGCGGTAACCGCGACCGCGCCGGTTATGCGTACACGCCGTTTGCATAGCTGCTGTACGCCGGACGGCTGTTACCCGCGTGCCGACCGGCGATACCGCGGTAACGGTAGCGTATCCGTTCCCCGGTCTCGTCGGAAGACGTGACGTTCAACGCGATAGAAATGCGTCGTACAGTTACTATTGTAGTGAAACTTCGTCGTGTCGGTTACTCGGATAAGTTAGATTGAGTGTAGATGGCAGTTATACGAACCGGTGTACCGGATCGTACCGCGCGTCAGTGTTCTCTTACTGCTTGAGTGTCGTACATGCGTACGATTCCGGATGAAAGATGGCAGACAATAATGACCTGCGACAGCCACGTGATCGAAAACCGAAATCGAGAAACGGATGAATGACGTGAAAACCGTGATCGAACGATCGAAAACAATCGTGGCAGGCTGCTCTGATGTACTTAGCTGCAGCACAGGTGGAGAGGCCGTGTCTGCGTTACACCGTAATTGTGTACAATGAAAATAAGTTATATTAGGAACATTAAAATATTATGACGATATTATATTAAACATTTAAACCAAATATTATTACTGAAAAAAAACGTAATTATGTACATACAATTGATAGAAAACGCAACTCAATTCCGTATCGACAATTTTGTTGTTGGTCCTTTTGAGTTATTTTTATTATTCTTTCTAATTTTTTTACATATATTTTTTTTTTTTTTTTTATATTATAACTATACACGATAGCATAAACGTATTAATCAAAAATGTTAAAATATTAATAATAGTTTTTCGACTTTGAATAATATATTACGAACGATTCCGAACTTAAAATAATTATATAATAATATGTCTATTATAATATATAGTATGTATGTGTATAATTATAATTTAAATTTTTTTTTTTTTTAATTTAAATATTGTACATTTTTTGCTTTACACGTCAGTGCGATTATATTATTATATTCCTTCAAATTTTGGTCTCGTTTTTAAATTTTGTTATTCATTTTTTTATATCTTTGAATTTTTTTAATACAATTACCATATTGACATTCGAATATTAAACAATAAATAATACTATTAACAATAAATTTAGTTACATTATTTTGTTTACTTATAATAAATTAAACATTTTAAACATTAATTTTTAAATTGATGTATATAACTATAATATATAGCTCGTATTCAAATGTTGTACATACATTTTTACATTATTTTATTATAATATAATTAGCTAAAAATCTATTGTTTTTAAATAAAAACCTAAAACACAAATGAAAAAAAAAATTACTGGGATTGTTATTATTTTCTACAACCAATAGATATTTTAAAAATACAATATACGAGTATTTCTTTTCATTTTTTTTTTTTTTTTATTTGAGAATTCTATAGGTACACTTTTTAATCGATAGATACATAGTACATAGGACCCAGTATAAACAATGAAATAAAAGTTTCACAAAGATTGTTTCCTTTAAAAATAAATATAACAATGTATAGTAAAGGTTATCAATTAAAAAGGGCCACATTAAAAATCTAGAAACTTTTCGTGGGCTATAAAAATTCAAATTACATATTTTCAACGATGTATTTATTTTAAAATTGTAAATAATGAATAATGATTACTTTTTTTTCTCTGCCTGTGTACCGAATAAAATTTGTTCACGAAACATCCCATCTGGTAACTCCAGATATTAAGTGCAAAATTAGATTATTTAAGTACTGTCATATACAGAATTTTGTGAAAGGATGTAGGGGAAATTCTCCGTAGTTATATTCAAATGAACAAAAATGCATAACGATTCCTAACACAAGAAACAGGATGTGAGGAGTCAAAAAGAAAATAAATGGCTCATACGGATGTACCTGATTTAATGAAGTTTTGTTTTTTTTTTTTTTAATTGGATTTCTATTTTAAAAATATTTCATTTTAAAATAGTTCGTAGTAAAATTAAAATTTAAAGTAATTTTTAAAAGGTTATGGAAAAATTATTAATTGTCCTCGTTTTTCGAAGATTTAATTTAAAAATTACAATGGCCGACTCAACATAAGTGATTAATAAGATCTATTATTGATTATAATTTTTCTATGTATTATGTATATGCGTTGTGTTCAATATAGTAATTATTAATGATTCAAATAGCAACGATAATATTTCGTATTTTTCACTCTACAGTAAAGGTAATAATATCAGATGTACCAATTGTGGGCATTTCCGCTAAAAAAAAACATGATTTTTGTTTCTACTAAAACCAAAAAAGTTTGATGTTCATTTCTATGTACCTGTCAGCTGTCTAAAATGTAGTTTAAGAACTATTTAGAGTTATCAAGGAATAGCTGAAACGTCATTAACCATAAAGTTTGATATATTGCTTTGAATTTCATTCAAAATTATTTTTTACGGTCTTTTACAAATATCACTGCTTTTAGATAACAAGCAGTCGCCACTTTTTGTCTATCAATATATTTAAGGGCCCATTACATTATATGTTCCACAGTTTATTAATTAATTCGTAATCAACTTTAAAATATTAAAAATAAATTAAGATTAAAATAAAAAAAAAAAAAAAAATTGAACATATCAGTTTTACCGATTGTAAAACATTATAGTCATCAACATAAATAATAATTGCGGTACAAGTTTTGATAAAACAGCAAAACAAAGGAAAATACATGTATTAACGAAAAATTGCTCACAACAACAATATTGCAGTTTTGGTATATTTTTCCTATTTTTTCTTTAAAATCTGTTTATTTTGAAAATAAACAATATTTTTTTTTACTATTAATATGAGTAATTTTATGAAACCTAAAATTTCAATCCTAGAAGAACTATACAATTTTAAATAAAAATACAGTGCGCACACCAGTTCAAAAGATTGTATGATTAAAATCTGTATGACAATATTATTTTAAAATTGAAAACACCTTAAGAAAAAGACCTCGAATTATTTTTAATTTATTTTAATGCTTTAATAGATACTAAAAAATATGTAAACTGTTTTTTTTTATAAGTTGTAACATACCAGCGACATATTGCTGTATTACTGGTAAATCTCAGTATCTCAGTATTTGTATAGACTGTATACTCTATGAATGCAATTAAAAGAAAAATTGTATTATTCAAATGGTATTATAGGCAGGACATAAATAAAAAATAGTTTTTCATTTGATAATACGTAAAAATAACCGCAAGGTGTAAAGGTAGGCAATCAAAACTTAAAATACATATATTGTATACTATTAATGATTTTGGAGGAACAAAAATTAATTTATCATACTAGGGTCCTATGAAATATGCAAATATGCGTCACGTGAGTTTTCTACCTGAGAAAAATTTTATTTAGTCACCCGCTTTACTATACATTTATCTGCCACCAACATATTAAATAATAATTTCTATTATTAATTATTAATCTATTGTTTCTTATAATATGTTTTATATAATTTTTTAATATCTTTAATTTTTTTTTTTTTAAATATAGCCTTAATTATAATGCTGTGAATTCACTAATAATGTATCAATGTCCTTTCGTATGATTTTTTGTAAAACACAATTTTTTATAGCAATAAGGGTCAACTCTGACATATTTTCATTACACCATGTAAAGATATTATTAGGAAGTTTTTCATTTTCTATAGAAAGGAAACAGATTTTTCCCCACCAATGTCGAAACATAATATTGAAGCAAAAGGTTTCAATACTATTTCAACATTTAAAGACGTACTATTCAATTTTGTTATTGTTAATGCTCCTAGAAAATATGCACATTGACAATATTTCTTTTTATAAAAAATATTTAGCTGTAAATTTGGTGCATCAATAGTTACAACTGCTGCCATCATTTTTTTAACTTTTCCGCATAAAACTTCAGTTTTATCGGTTTTTTTCAAACTAAAAAGGAGACGAAAATTACATAAATCTCAGTACATGTATTTTAATAATAATTTATCACGAGTCCACTCCGTATCATGAAATCTACTTCAGAGAATAGAGTTAATGGAATCTATTTACTTGTAAAATGAAAACCAAACGAACCGTTACTCGGCGGTAATGAATTAATTTTTAGATTTGTAATTATTTTAAGGAATACTGTTTATGATAAAATGATTTGGTGAAATTTTACACCATTTTAATGGGAAGTTAGTTAATTGTAAAATATATCAAATCCTTAAAAATGTTGTTGTACCCAAAGAATTTTCCAGCCATGGCATTTGCCTCCTTTGTCTACTACCCCTAATTACGACACCGAATTGCGTTTTGCACCAAGGATGTTTGACGGATTTAACATAGGCAACTAAACATACACCCCTGTCGTCGTTTTGTATACAGGCGCCGCCGGTCGTGGTGTGAACATCATGGGACCCTGGTATGTAAATTAAATATTTAGTTTCTACCGTACCGAGAAAATTAGCGTTGTATATTCGGTTGCCTATACCACACCCGTAATATTTATGATTGACATTCGTTTAAAGAAAATACCGTAACAGCATTGTTACCACTGTTTAAAATTTCAACTGGCCCATTTCAGTTAACTCACAACCTCTTGCCAATCATCATGTCATCAATTTACAATGTTGTTTCAGTCGCAATGCTCGCACTAAACGCACGGGCTTTGAACCCGAATTAACCGGAACCCGCGTAACATCCCTGAAACCATTTAAAAATGAAACTCACATGCCCGGATGATTTTTAATTTATTTATTTTTTTTATTTTTTTGAAATACCTTAATTAACTGGAACCAGAATAATTGTATATTCTACCATCAATGTCCGCGTGATAATTAGCAATTTTGAACGTATTTTTTTTTATTGATAGTTGGATTTCGTAATTATAGTTGCTCGACCCTATAAATACTAATGACAGAAATAATTGGTATTAGCTATCATAAATATTTCTCGACATGAACAAATTATAAAAAATTTACAACGTCTATCGGAAACATTTCATGAAATTAAATTTAATGATTTAATAAATATCCTAAGGTTTAAAAAATTGTGTGCTTTGATAATCACAAAAATTAAGTTTTTCTGCATTATTAACCTATTTTTATCCGAATAATAATGGTTATTAGCACGCAAACGTTGATTTAAATGTTTTATTGTTTGAATACCTGAATATATTCAGCTCTAGAAACTTAAAGATTCGGGTGTGAAGCATTTATTTAAACGTGCACAAAAATAATAGCTCGTATACTTATAGATAATACTGTGTATGCGTTAATTTAAAAATGGTGATTTATTAAATAAATATTTAATTTGGCATAGTTAAATAGTATTATAGTATGTATGGTATACATCTGCTAACACTGTAATGTTGAAAATAAATGGATTAATTTTTTTTTCTTTTTTACATTCATTGTACCTGCAATGTCTTTACATATTATATTAGCTATATCCCATGCACTTTGTTTCCTGTTAACAATGTATTTATATATTAATTTATTTAAAGTTTGTAATCTCCCAAAGAGATAATGAGTACAGTATTTATATATACATAAATGTTTAAATAAATATAATAATACATGTTTAAAATAAATATTATATATGTATTTAATAAAAGAGACAAGTATATTATATTATATAAAAAAAAATAAGTAAATTAATTAGTTCATAAATAATCATTATTGAATTTTCTAATCTAAAATGTGAATAAAAAATAAATCAAAGTTTAGTAAATTATTACAAGCTTTTAAAAGGCAGTAATCCTAACTATTTTTTAGTTATATTTGTCGAGTAATGAGGTACTAGAAAAGGATAATTATTCCTTGAATTGTAGGTTTGAATTTAAAAATTTTATTTTACTAAGAAATTCTGGACAGGTTAGTTAACCATTTATTAACTTATAAATTAAAGCTATATCGTAAATAATTTTCTAGAAGCTAATGGTTTCTAATTCTAAAGCTAGATATCTAGGGAAACGTCCGCTCGATCTTGTTTGTACGACATTATTCTTAAAAATCAACGTTCAATTTTATCGAGTTTATCGAACAATTTGTTTGGAATTCCAAATTACAGACGCATATTCTAATAAAGACCTAATGAGTGAGTAATACAGTACCTTCAAACAGTTCGAGTTTTTGAATTCGTAACAGTTTCGATTTACAAAACCTATAACCCGTAGAGCTTTACTACACGTAAATGGTGTCAATATGAACATTGAATGTTAGATCGGAAAACAACAGAGCATCTAAATTACCTACGTACTATAAATATATTCTGTAATTCAGTTATTTATTTTATATATAGCTAAAGTTTTATTTTTCTGACGACTAAATGAGACATATTTACATTTAGAGGGGTTAACTGAAAGACCGTTTAGATTACACCATTTTGAAAATTCATCTAGATCATTTTGTAACTGGTTTGAACTTTGAATTGTCAATTGAATTTACTGATAGATATATTTTCAAGTCATCAGCGAATAATAGATATTTACAAAATTTGAAGGAAGTTCCAATATCGTTGACACCTTGTATATGATTCAAACTTTGTTCTATCGTTGTTTAATACTCAGTGTAACAATGTTCAGTTTAAAAAAATAAAATTGAATATTATTTGGAAATAAATGAAAGTATTAAAAAAAAAAATTTTAATTTAAATTTCATGTGTGATTCACAGACCTCATTTGTCGATTGTACATTTAAATACTGTACGAAATTTTTTCACCAGTTATTTAGTATTCACGCTTATTGTAATGAAGTATTTGTACCAGTTGTGTTCTGTTTGCTTCAGAATAAAAATAAAGATACATATACAGCTGTTTGAGAAATACTTGATGAAAAATGTCGATAATTAAACAAATATTTGCAACCAAGAACAATAATGATCGATTTTGAAACGTCGATTCATTCAAGTGTAAAATATATATTTCCTAATATAAATATATTTGGATGCCGTTTTCATCTTAGTCAATTATGGTACGTATAGATAATATATTTTTAGGTATAACTTATTAATTATTATTATTTTTAATTTGTTAATAGGTGGAGACGAATACAAGCGGGGTTGGTCTTGTCCAAGAATATAAAAACAAAGAATCCAATATAAGAAAATGGCTTAGACAATTATTTAGTCTTATGTTTCTAGATCCTAATGAAGTTGAACCATGTTTTGAAAATGACTTTAAAAATAACTAACCCAATGATGCACGAATTAAAAAAATGATCACTTACTTAGACAAAACATACATAAAAAAGATGCAACATTTCCACCTAGTATTTGGGCCAAAAAAGAAGCAACATTAGAAAGAACTAAAAACAACTGTGAGTCTTTTCATGCCAAATTTGGTAATTTATTTACTTCAGCACATCCAAATATTGTAGTTTCCATTAAAAATACATTAGTTATGCAGACAGGTTCTTATATACGAATGAATTCTGCTAATAATAATAAAAGTAGGATAATTAGAACTTGACAAAAAACTAATATGGAATTTATAAATAAAAAAAATAGAATTATATAATGACAGCCAAATTAATAGGTATAATTTTGTAAAAAGTTTAGCTTAATTTAATGATATTTAATTTTAATTAACATTATAATTTTATTATATTAAATTTTATACTGACGACGACAATGATTTTTTTTTTGTAAATTGTAATAAATTTTATAAATTTATAGTCTTTATTATTATTTTTATTAGATAATTAGTTTTTAGTTATTACTATTTAAATTTAAAAAATAAAAAATAAAATTAATTGAATTGATATAAATGTTTTTTTTTCAATAAAATATTTACATATTAAATTATATTTAAACAAAAAAAATCTAAAAAAAAATATATATGCAGAATTACAGTTTTAAAAAACGTATGTACGTACGGAGTTAAGGTGTAAAAAAAAACTTTGTATGCAGAATTAGCTGATATATTATAAAATGGCCACGATGCATAACAATGGTAACAGTTACGGTGTACCGTTTAAAACATCGTGGTTTTATCGACTTAGCAATCAGAAGTAGTCTTAATTTTTTTGTGTCCAACATATTTACTCCTAACAAAAGTGTTACTCCTTCTTGCTATGTTTTCTACCGGAACAAGATTAACCTTTAAATTAGAATGTTTTTTCAGGTCAACGTTTAAAGAATAACCCTGTTTCATCCACAGTAAAAATATCATCCAGTAAACAATTATCGATGAATGTTGGTAAATTATTAAATATTAATCCATACTAAACATTTTTGTATATCTACCGCATTCCTTTCATCACAAATTTCTTTAAAAACAATATTATTGCTGGTTTTCCAATTTGTTAACCACTCACTGCTGTTCATGCCTTTATTTATGCTTAAAGCTCAAACTCTTCAGATTCTTCTCGTAAAACGGATCCATTTATGGGAAATTTTTTGTCAAGACATTACTGAAACAATTTAAATAAACATGATTCTATTACAAAGTATTCTCCTGGTTTCATTTTTTTGCAAATTGCTGAGTTTTGATTGAAATCTTTTAAAATTACATTTTTTTTTTTTTTTATTATTGTAGAATGTAGACAACGTACATGCTGGAATTTCAAATTTCTTGGCTACACCTTTTTTCTTTTTACCCTAATCTATAATTTTACGCAAATTCACTTATTCTGTAAGTACTGATGTTACCTATTAATTTTCTTTTTTGAGCCATAATACTCTATCAAACAAAGCATGATTAAACGAACAAACGGCGCAAAAAACTAAAACTAAAATTTATTGTATGAAGTTATCAAGGTTCAAGTTTACTTTAATAGTTGAATTTTGCAAAAAAAGTCATAATCAAAATATAATCACGGCCATAAACTATATATACTTAGTACTAACATTGGATAAAAAATTCAAGATATTTAAATTAATGGTGTCATTAATATACGGATTCCAATACTATTCGGATAATCTGAGTATCTGAATCCTAATAATATGATGGGTAAAATCCGAATTATCCGAATAATCCGGATATTTTAAACTTGTTGCTTAGTTATTAAAAATTTTAATATTTGTTATTTAATTTATAGGTTTTATACTGTGTTTTATGTAAGTTGGTAAAACTTAAAAATTAATAATAATAGTTTTACGTTATAATTTATTAATTTCTAGAAAATTTGAATTATTCGGTTAGTACATTTTGGATACAGGTGATATTCGGACATCCAAAAATTCAGTTTTTGACATAATTTATCGAAATCAAGTCCAGTTGATTTTCGACTTGACAAAATTATTTTAACATTAAGTATTATTGTTTTTTAAAGAGAAATTTTATTTATTCAAGGTATCGAGAATTTCGAATTATCAAGGTTCGAGTTACCTAGAGTCGGCTGTACCATTAAAAAAAAAAACATGTCGTGGCGTTTGAAATCAATATATTTAATGATTGTTAGAGATTTGAAAATCAAGACCATAAAAATTCATTTTTCACCAGTAAACCACTGGTGCCAATCACTTGAAGTCGGAGACGAGACAATCTCGACGACCCTAACTAAGGGTTGCCCGTAGGGTTTGAAGTTCGGACCAGATCTACGAAAATAGGCAGTCAACCAACTCTTGTCCAGTGATCTCCTCTTTGGTACAGAAGTCGTCACATACCCCGACGATCTAGCACTGCTTGTCTCCGGTAAACACCGTCCAGAACTCAAGGAACATGCGAACGTGCTATTAGAAATAGCATCAAGATGGGTCTCTGACAGGAAACTAACCTTCTCGGTGGCCAAGTCGCAAACCTTGTGGTTGAAGGGCAAACTTAGTAAGCCCCTAGACCTGCGGCTTAATGGGACTACGATCAAAATAACTCCCATGGCAAAGTACCTCGGGGTCACCTTTGATCCGGATATGAAATTTAGAGCTCATCTGGCGGAAAAGCCGATTAATATCTGTAGCTAAGGCAACCTGGGGCTTTAATGAAAGGACGACAAGGATCCTGTATAAATCAGTGTTCTTGCCACGTATGAGATATGCAGCCTCGGTTTGGGCCAAGCGTTGTATGGCGCAATGCACAATACCAACACCAGACACGGGCTAACATCACCCAAAGATAACGTGACCATACGTCCCGCTTTCGAGCTAAGTGTCCCGCTGTCCTCAAAGAACCTAAAAATGTCCCGCTTTAAGAAAAGTCGACTAGTGGTAAGTGTTTATTGATAACAAATTACAATCATACATTATTTATACATTTATACTGTATAGACGTAAAGACGTATAGTATAACTACGTAATATATATATATATATGTATTATGTAAAACACAAAAACCCATAGTCCATAGTACATAGATCAAAATGGCACAAAAATAACTACCTTATTGTTATTGTCGCTGCCACCGCATCAACTGCGGGAATCGGCGATAAATGGAATACGGCCAAATAATATACTCTATTATTTATTTTTACATTATTTATTATTATTATTATTATACTTATTAATATATTGGTGCCATTTTTCTGTTGCCATTTTTTATACAAATAGTTTGTTTATTTTCCAATAAAAAAATTGTTATTTTTCGCAAAATGATGTGGTTTTCTTATTAAAATATACAGGTGTCCCGCTTTGAAGAAAAAAAAATATGGTCACGTTACCCAAAGGCCAAAGACGCCCGTTACTGGCAATAACAGGTATGTATTAGACCGCGTTGAAATAAAGCGGCGCCCCTAAGGATCGCTGAACGCCCTCCGCACTAAGACCCGCCTAGCCGGAGAGGGACGGGATATTTCGATGGGCGAATTGAGAGCCCTCTCCCTATGACTTAAATCTTTCCAGTGGCGGACTGGCCCGGGTGGAGAGTGGGAGAAATCCACCGGGGCCGCTATCGGGAGAGGTCCCTCATCATCATCTACATTTAATAAAAAAAATATTATATTTGATCATGTTAAATTAACAATAATTATTAATAATAACACACAATTCTGTCTATATATAAATATATCATAATTATTAAATTTTTAAGTATAAACACATGCCTTGTCACCAACCCACTCAACCCAGCTTATCTGTTTGTCATTTGAAAAATAATTTTCCCTGACCGGCGCGATAAGCTAAAATTAGAAATAATAAAATTCCGACTCTCGTCGGTCACCATCGTCCGACGACCACCAATTATAGACCAATATTATTTTTATTATGTATAATTTTATACTTTGTTATCTTTGTTGTGAATCGTCAAACGTCATTCGTTATTTTATTTTGTTAATCTAAAAATATTTAAAATTGAACGTTTAAGTAGTGAAAATTCAATAAATTGCGTAACAAATTTACCTAACTACCGAAGACCGTTCAGAGAATACTTAATACTTATTGTTGTATTTGTTATTTGTCAACTAAACGTAGGTAAGTATACCTTTGAATAATTCACAAAATTAATAAATACTTTTTAGTTACAAATAATTATATTTATAAATCTTCATTCCAACAATTTATTTTCAAATAAATAACAAATACAGAAAGTAGATAGTGAATAGTAGTTTTAAAAAAGTAATTAATTAGTACAAATCAATTTATTTCGAAGTACCTATGTGGCTAGGAGCTTAGGATAACTATTTTTCTTGAATATTACAGTATTGACTGTTGAAGTTTCAATCATAGCTTGAATTACTTGAAGCTTAATTAATTGGTTACCCAAACAATTTTAATAATTTTAATTTATACTAAATAATAAATAAATAAAACATGAACAAGGTTGATATTTTAGTCATATTTTAATATTGTGGCACAGTACCTGCTTTAATTTTATTTAAAAAATATTGAATAGGATATTAGTTATTGCATTTATCTAACCAATGTAATACATTTTATATCATTGTAATTATATTATTAAGGGCTATAATTTCTTGTATATCTTTATTATGTTAAAAATGTGTTTAAAATTTAAAAATAATTTAGTTTTGATTTCAAGTAAAATTATAAACAATTTATCTTTTTTATATTAGTAAAGTAACAAATACCTAGTTGTAGAAATGGAAAATAATATAAAAAGAAAATATTCTGGAGGTGCAGAAAAAAAAGAGTAAAAAATCGAAGAATATTATTAAAAGAATCTGAAAAATATTTAAAAATAACAGATATGATGAAAGTAAGTACCTAAGACTTATAATTTAACAACACATATCTAAAAACAATCATGTTTATTTAATACCTTACTATTTAAGAAAAAGAAAGCAGATGATAAATCAGATATTGGTATTGCACAAAATGACATTTTAGTTAATACTGATATACAAATTAAAGGACAACATGAAACAAGTGAAACAGTATGTTACATAAAATATTTTTTAAATTAATGATAATTTTTTAGTAATAGACAAATAATTATATTGTTTTAGAAACAGAAAGTAGGTGTAAATCATGATGAAGAAATTCACATACATATTCTAGTAAGGTTAAGTTAAATTTTCGTAGAATTAACATAAATTAATAATTATTTTTCTATTTTCTAGAAAACTGAAAGTGTTACTGAAAATTCTGAATTAGGAAACTTATTTACAAATCCACAAGAAAAATTGTTCAAACTTCCTCAAAATGCTAATCTGGTACAAAAATTGAATTTCATTAAACAGCATCCTATTCAACCAACCTATTTCTCTAACATTAAATTAGACATACATAAACTGTATTTTAGAAACACTTTAGAAGGAAAAGAAATTGCAAGAAATTGGTTATCTGTGTTATGTAATGATCATGAACTCAAATCTTTCTTCTGTCCTATTTGTATAGCGTTTAGTTCTTTGATAAGTCCATTTACATCGGGACAAACAAATTTTAAACATATTCATGAATATATTAAAAAACATGAAGATAGTATAACACACAAACATTCTGTGGAAAGTTATATTAGTGCTTCCAATGATAAATCTATCGAATTTGGTATTAATTCTAATTTAATAAATTTAAAAAAAACAAATTGAAGAAAATATCCATGTTATTAAACAAGTTATTGAAATCATTAAATTGCTTGGACGACAGAATTTATCATTTAGAGGATCAAAAAACTCTGAGAGTCTTTACAAATGGGATGACAATGATAATTTAAATAAAGGTAATTTTCTTGAGTTAATAAAATTTACAGCAGAGAGAGATACTATTTTATACAAACATTTAAATAAAGCTGTTACAAATAGTAAAAAGCAAAAATTAAATTTAGAAAAAAAATCTTTATCGTCCCGAGTAAGAGGTTCTCTAGTGACTCTATTTTCAAAGACAACCGTGAATAATGTAATTGCTTCTATAGTAAATTCAATAAGAAATAAAATTAAAACCGAGTTGGGTGATAAGATATTCAGCATTCAAGTAGACAGTACTCAAGATATCGGAGCTTCAGATCAAGCAGCAATTTGTATACATTACATTGATAATGGAAAAATCAAAGAAAGATTATTTGCTCTTTTGAAAGTAACAAACTCATCTGGACAGAGGTATTATGAAATGCTAAAAAAATTATTCATAGGACATAATATAAGTTTTAAAAACATTGTAGGAGAATCCTTTGATGGGGCATCTAATATGCGAGGAGAATATTATGGATTACAATCAAAAATTAAAGAGCAAAATGAGAAAAGCATTTATACTTGGTGTTACAGTCACATACTTAATTTGTGTATATGTGATACATGCAACAATTTAGATGCTAAAAATTTATTTGGATTACTTAATAGAATTGCAACATTTTTTGGAGAGTCATATAAACGTATGGCTATATGGATACAACAAAATGATTCAAGTCTTGGTTCAAACAAATTAAAAAAATTACAAAAAATTGGTGAAAATAATACAAGGTGGTGGTGCCGTGAAAAGGCTTTATTTTGGATATTTGAAGGTGATAATGCTCTTTTTCCAATTGTCATTGATGCATTATATATAGTCTCAATTTCTAAAAACTTTGATGATAAAACATGTTTAGAAACAACTTCATTAATTGAAAAATTGAGTGATTTCAAAATTATTCTTACTGCACATATTTTTTTAAATATATTTAAAATTACTGGACCCACATCACAGTACTTACAGATGAAGGGAATGGATTTGTTGACTGCTTGGAATATGATTGATATGGTAAAAAAAGAAATTAGCAATATCAATTTTTAATTCATTAAAAAAGAGTCTGAAACTTTCTCTAAAAAAATGAATGATCAACTTAGTGATATGAATTTGCCAGATGATTTAGTTGTTAAATATAAATTACCTATAGTAAGAAATATACGGGAAAAAAAATTGTATGATGAAATATGTGAAGATGAAATACCTCAGTTACCAATAGACAAATTTAGAATAAATACTTTTCGAGTTATATTAGATCAAATTAATGAAAGTTTAAACAGGCGTTTTTCAGTTAATAAGAAATTAATAGCTGATATTCAATTCATGGTACCAAAGAATTTTTACTCTCTACAAAATATGCCAAAAGATACTTTAAAAGAATTAGCAGATCTAGCAAATATAGATCTTGGTCAATTAAAACTAGAACTTCAAAATTTTTCAAAAGTATACCCAAATTTATCAAGTTCTATAGAGAAGAAAACAAAATTAATGTATTCAGAATCCAAAACTGATGAGGAAAGTGACATAGAATTAGAACTGAAAAACAAAGAAGTTGATGGGGTCAATGAAATTATGTTTCTTTGTAAGATTGATAGTGCAGAAATTTTTTTTATTTAATCATAATTGATAATTGTTATTTATGGTTTCAGGTAAAGCAGCTTACAGTAATCATGATAAAAAAATTGCTTGCATTGTGTTTATAGTTTAATATACAATTTAAATTTACATGTATCTGCTTATACTACACTATGTGAAGCATATGAATTTTTTTAACTTTATCAGTCACAGAAATTAATTGCGAATGGACATTTAGTAAGCTGAAACTAATAAAAACTAGATTACGATCAAATTTAACACAGGATAATTTGGAGTCTCTACTTTTAATGTCTGTAGAAAAAGAGCTGTTGGATGAAATAGATGTGTCTGAAGTAGTAAAATATTTAAAAGAGTCATCCACTGTAATGCAACAATTGTTAAATTTATAAATTAAAATATATAATATATACTAATTAGTAATTACTATTATATTTGTTTTATTTCATTCATTCATCAGTAATAATTTGTCACCTGTTATAAATTATTAATGTGAAACTAATAAATTCATTATTTTGTGGTAAATTATCATTGGTAATAATGTATTTAATGAATTTATGTGCTACAATAAATAATCGAATATAGCGAATGATACATTTTTTAAACATACAAAAAAAGATTTTTTGGGCCGCTCAAATCTTCTCCGCCCGGGCCGGAGTGCTCCTAGTCCGCTACTGAATCTTGCCTAGACCGAGAGTTCGAGACTATTGGAACCAGACCACTCTTCGAGCAAAACTCATGCGCGTATTAAGCCGGCTTGGGGGTTGATACGATTTTAGGCTCTTAAACAGAGACGGCAATCTGTTAAGAAACAAACCGCAAGCACTCGAAAAAGAATCATCGCGGTAAACATACGCGTTGCCCCGACGATTTGCTTACGGAAATTGCAGTTACAAGAACCGGAACGCCGGGTTCAAACCTCGTACCACGGGAATAGGAGACAGCCCCGTTAGGCTCGCTTGCTAATAGCGTCCCGGCACTCCGTGGGGCGATGGCCGGATGACGCGCGACCGCGGGTGTTCATAGAAGACCCGCGCTCGTCCGTGATACGGCCATCGTACATGAGGAAGAATTCGTGGTGGTTACGGGAGTAACGCCTTAATAGAAGAGACTTGATTCGAGTAGAAAATCGTTATGCCCTGGTCGTGGCTCATTATCCTCTCTGTTCGGGGTGCTTGGTTCCAGGGAACTCACCCTGGGTTCTCGCCTGGAGGATGTAACACCGAAATTACACATAGAGGTGAAGCGTCACTGGGGTAAAAGCCAGACGAACTCGTCAAGCTCCACCACACACGGAAAAATGGTGCTAATCTTATGTATGAATCGAACCTAGTGAGGTCTAATGAAATTGTAATAATGAAAATAAAGAAATATTCAGCAGTCACGTTTTTGACTATGTTTGAAAAAAAATAAAATGGTGTATGCTAAAATATTCTTTTAAGGTACCTATAAGATGAAAGGAGCACTTTGTTTAATATTTCCATTTTTACCAGTGGCGTATTAATAGGATGGTATGATGGCCATGATGAGCAATAGTTATTAGTTATGGACCCACGACTCTATAGAGAGCCCCATCAAGGAATGTTCCGAATCCAAAAAACAGCAAATCACTATTATTATAAAATTTAAAAATACGATGATCTTTAGAAAAAACTTTGTTAAACAAAGTCTATCTAACAAACAAAGTTTGTTTTAGTAAAATAAAATAAATTTACTATTTAGAAAAATGACTGATACACGTTTATAGATATTGTTTTTTATGCGGCGTTCGCTCGTCGACACGCGGCGTCTGTGTTATTAATATTTTGGAATAGAAATAACAAGGAAACACACTCTATATTTAAAGCGGTATAATCTCTAGTCTAGAAACCCGTATTGATTATTGTCGAAAAGGTAGGAACTCGATTTGTTATCTGAATATGCAGCCTAAAATACAGGCAAACAGCCCTGCTGCAACAGCCGTCGTTTTTAAAAGTTATTTTGTATTTATCAATTTGTCATTAGTTATTGAATGATTATTGATTAGTCGTCACTCGTCACTCGTTGACCGAGATTTCGTCTTTGCAGTTTCGCTTTCACACTTAGCCGTTAATTATTGTACTCGAAATCAATGTCGAAAAATGTAGCTAGTAGCTATGTACCGTTTCTCGTGAAAATAAATATGTTATGATTAATAATATTAATATTAAGTCATGTGTAGAACTTAGTACTACTATCAGTGAAACAAGTGAATATAGTCTTCAAGTTCTTCAACCCAGACACTTTATCATGTGTTTCATCTAAATGTATGGATAAAAATAAATCTTTTGATATCGAAAACATTTACAAGCAAGATTTTAGCTGTAAGATCAACGCTTAAAAATGAAATAAGTTAACTTATTTTAACAAGAGATCTTGCTCAGCTTTTGATGGTAATAGCATCATTCTTTAACTGTAAGTTTCCTAAAAGTATGTACTGCTCTTTTATTATTTTTAACAATTCCAGTACATCTGCAAACGCAAAACGGTCGTTTTCAAAGCTAAATTAATTTAAGGATACTTAAGACGTACCTACTATGGCACAAAATCGTTTAAGTGGTCTGGCATTAGTTTCAATCAAACAAAAAATAGTCCGAGAAATTTGTTTTAAAGATTTAATCGATAAGTTTAAATATAAATAAAATAAAATATTATAATTATATTTAATTACAAAGGCTCGCTGGATTATTTTGCCACAGGCAGTAAAAGTTGTAGTTAAGCCACTAACTTTTACACGTTATTAATATTTTTAAGTTTAAAGATAAGAAAACAAACAATAATGTGTTAAGTGTATATAAAATTGTATATTTACAATTTTGTTTTTTTTTTCTTTTGCGTGTTTATAAATTGTAAAATTGTAAAAATTGTCATTAGTTAAAAATGTAGATAAAATACATTGTGTGAGTATGTGAATACATGATGTGTGTAATACATTACAACAAAACTACGAAAAAATTATATAATCATAGTATTTATAATTATTTATAGTAGACGTGCGCAATGCAACATGTATAATACACTAG
Source organism: Melanaphis sacchari (assembly GCF_002803265.2). NCBI lineage: Eukaryota > Metazoa > Arthropoda > Insecta > Hemiptera > Aphididae > Melanaphis > Melanaphis sacchari. The sequence goes on along the minus strand of NW_020271525.1, from coordinate 2,701,331 downwards.
CAGGTGCTTGTAAGATGGATGATAAAATTGAATGGGTTAAGTTTGCTGCAAAAACGTTTTGGGACTTTGACACCACCGTCAAGGATTAAAACTACTATTATTGGAGACATGAAAAGTGGCACGAGACTGCCACGATTCTAACAGTAAATTTGTCTAACATCTGCTGACAGGGTGAGAGTCGGTGTACAACGAAATTCATACACCAGTTTTCATATTTCCGACTAGAAGTATAGATACATATATTGTTGTAATACAAGTCAAAATCACATGACTGGAGTTAGTTTTATTTTGATAGAGGGTAATTAATAAATCTTTAACTAGCTTTCACAATGTATTTAACATCCAATCTACAAGAAACAAAATGTTTGTATCAATTTAGAAAATAATTCCTAATTTATTATTTTTAATTAAGTATATGATGTAGACTGAAGTAAATAAAAAACACATTTTTATTACACTAAAATTAATTATATTATATTTATTAGATACAAATAAATTTAATCAGACATTCATATTACTTATACTTATTAAACTAATTATAAAATATAATCATACCCTGTGACAAGTGTGCACACTTATGATCAATACATTTTAAATAAATATAAGAAGTTCAAATTATTGTACTAATTCATGTTCATTCAACAAGATTTTTACTTATTAAATTTCCATTACCTTAGTTGAGTATTCAAAAAAAATTATTCAAATTATTTATTTTTTTATTTGAATAATTTTTTTTTCATATACTTATGGCAATATAAAATTATTAAATATAATTACTTAAATAACTTTGTCAAATAAAAATACATATAGATCTAGAAATAAAAGTAATTAAACTAAATACTTATAATAAATATCAAACTATATTACAGACATTAAAATACGCCAGTCCTTCAATGAAATAAAGTAAAATACAATTATTTACCAATGATACAGCAAACATTAGTTTTATATTTTGCTTGAAAATTATTATACTTAAATGTAACCAAATAGTGAAGTTCCTAAAGACTAATGTTTTTTACAATAAGGTTACAAAATAAATTAATGCATACATTGTAATTAGTAACGTCTAACATGCTATAGTATTATTTATATAACATGCATATTGTAATAATTTTTATGTTTAAAAACAAATAACACATCAATAATTTAATAACTAAACAAATAATACAAGGTAAAAATAACCAAGTAATATTATTTTGACATAATATTATAAAAATAAAAATCAGTCAAACTTAATAAAAATAAATTATAATAATTAATAACAACACAAGAAATATTTTAACTTGAAGTTAAATTAAGTTTCTGAACATTTGAAAATGCTCCCAAGTCAAAAAATATCTAAATATCACTAAATCATAAAAATTAATAAATTAAAAAATTTCATTTTAAAAAGCAATAATAAATACCTTTTTTATAATATAAAAAAATCATGCAACAGTATTTATAAAGTCCCCATGTTATAAATAATAAAATTAATATACTTTTATATTTGAATTTAAGAATTTATTTATTTTTTAAATAATCTGATGGAATATAATAAATGATCTCACCGCATAATTATTGAATGTAGAATACGAGTGATAATGTTTTATTTTCACTCAACTATATACAAGATATTCAATAAAATCTAATACAATTTTTAAGCTTAGTTTTATTATGTAATTATCATTAGTTAAAAATACTTAAATTTAGTAGGACAAGCATCATGATTAATTACCTGTGTATAAGGAAAAAATAGTAATAATAATAATAATAATACAAAAAAAATCTTAAGATAAATATAAATATAACATACAATTTATAATTTGCATTATTTCAATGTAACAAAAGTAATGAAAAATCATTAAATATAACTAAAAAATTATTCTAAACAAAAAAAAAAAAAATTATATTAATTTAAACTTAAATCAATATAAAATAACGCATATTTTCACCCTTCAGTGAAATTAAGATTGGTAAAAAACACAAGTAGTTTTGTATTTTATTTTTTTTTGAAATTAAATTTGAGTTTTAAACAGATTATTTTTATAGAACCTAATATTATTGATAGTTTAGGAAATATTTATAACATCTAATGAATATAGTACAATATAACACTATAACTTATAGAAATAAAAAAAAAGTTTATACAAAGGTCAGGTATAAAACATGTTATATATATATAAATGTATGTAAATTATATACTATACATACATATATATATATTATATAAGTAATATGAATGCTTATAACCTTACTAGTAATTCTCTATATATGTCTCCAAGAATGTTTTTCAATTTCTATTAAAGAACCAAACGTAGTATTGCAATGTGTACAGGTCAATCGATTACAAAAGTTATAATAATCTATTATTACTTTTGAACATTTGTCTACATGTTTGAGCAATGTTGTACGTTTACTAACAGTACGATTGCACAAAAAGCAAAATAAACATGATTTTTTTTCAAAATCACTTTTTAAATGAGTGGAAGACATGTGCGCCCATAAAGCAAACATAAGATTTGTTTTATACCTAAAATATGCAAAAATATTTACTGTTAATAATAATATTTTTAATTTATTGATATATTTTATACTTACGGGCAAAAATTACACTTGAATGATCCAATAGTTTTGGATCCTAAAATCTTAAGTGCTTTCAATAAATGTGTTCTCTTGGCCAGTTCGCTGATTGCATTCAAATCATTATCCTTTACGCAAAGTTGCAAATAATTCAAAAGGTATAGTTGTTGAGTACTAGCCGAATTCTCTTCTGAAGGAGCAGAATTCTCTATAGGTTGATGTATAGAATTAAGCTGAGTTGAATGTGCTGACATTTCATGTCTTTGACGTGACTCTATACTCCAGTAATACACATCACAAATTGGACATCGGTACAGTGGTAATGAAATACGACATGTATCTGGTGACCAAAAACCTTCGATATATTTTCCTAGTTTCCATAAACCAGAACTAAAAAATAAACATAAAATATATATATACTTATAATATAATAATTGAGTCCTATAAATCAAAATATACTTGTTTATCTCAGGAGTATTCGCAATAGCAGATGCTCGCTTAGGCCTAGGTTTTTTTATTGGTGGGTCCGACTTTTAAAATAAAATGTTCTTCTTAATATATGATATTCCAATCTACATAATTGTATTTATTTTTATTTAAGACTCAAAAATAAACACTTTAATTTTATTATATTAAATTTTAAATATTTAACATGTAAATTTGTTATATTTAGAGGCAGCCAAGATAAGACAATGGCCCGTTAAGGAGGGACAAAGCCAATTTATTATGACAAACTAGTCATTATCTTAATTTGGTTGCACTTTATCTAAATATAACAATAAGTTAGCAATAATGATAAATATTACTTTTTTTTTGTTCGCGTTTGTTTAGAAGTAGTTGGTTGTTGGTTGTCATCTGTTGGTAGTTGATTTTTTGTTTTTTGATTATGTCGACAATTGGAAGTTTTCTGACACACTTTTCTAAGTATAAAATAAAAGATATTTATAAATATTGTTTGCCTACATATTAAAGCAAATAATTATGTATTACTTAGCAGCCACAGCTTTTTTAGTATCAGGATTTTTTCTTTTTCTTGTAATTGGTTTTCTGAAACAAATATTACACATTAATATTTAAATTTAAGTCAATTTTTAAATTAGTTCATAAAATTAACAACTTTTTTGGAGGAGTATTGTCTTCTTTAATAGTCAAGTCAACTGTTTCATCAGTTGCAAATAAAAAATGGAATCCAGTATTTGGTAAAACTCTTGATGGTTCAGTTTCTGATATAACTAATGATGTTTCTGTTGACACATTGTTTACTTGAGGTGGTGTTTCAAAGTACTCATCTTCCCCATTTATTGAAGAATCCACATTAAAAGTTGAGAAGTTCTCCAAATCTGGAGTTATCATCATTTCTTCACTTGAGATACTTGAAGAACGTACAGTATTTGTGGATTGTACATTATCGTCAAGTATAGAAATTACTTTTCTTGAGTTGAACAAATATTTTTTGTTTAATTTATCAATTTAATATATTCTGTATACATATACACATACCTTTTAACAGCAAATGGGTCATTTTTATTTGTACGTTGATAAATTTTGTGGGTGTTGGTATTGGCTCTTGAATGATCAGGAAGATTAGATATTATCCATGTACTAATAAAATTTTCTTGTTGTGGATGAACTTGTACATCATTATTATTATCATTATTATTATTATTATTATTATTATTGTTGTTGTTAATTGGAACGTTATTGTCATCATCATCATCATCATCATCCAAACAAATCACTTCATCATCACTATTCAAAATTTAAAATTAATTATTTTTAACACGTTGACTGCTAGTGGCCGACGGCATCTGCAGAGTACTAGCATACACTTAATTATATGTAAAATATCTGTCTTTCACTTTTTTATTCAAATAATATGTTAGATTGGACTAAATTTGGAGACCCGGATTTGAAACAGATAATATTATATTTTGTGAATGTTTGGTATTGCTGGTTTCACTTTGTTCATCTGAATCAAAAGTTATAATTGGATTGTATGTTTGATCTTCATCTATGTCATCGAAATCATTAAATTAATTTCCACTATCATCAGTGTCTAATAGTTCACTTACTATATCCTCATACATTTTAAGTTGCTTTGGATGCAACGCCATAGTTAAAAGTAAAATTACAATAAAAATATCACACGCAAATTTATTATGTACAACTGCCGACGGTCAAATAGCAACTGACTAATTATAATATAATAATGACGCCATACAGTCGCCGGCTACTATGCACTTTAATTGTCATATTTGTATAAAGAAAGACATAACAAAGATAATAATATCAAAATTATTCATTTTTTTTTTTTAATATTTGTTTTGTAAATATGTTAATGTACATTTATGAAATGATATCAAAAATAGAACGTAACCTTGTAGGAAGGATAGGGATGCGACGGCCGGCTGCTGCATGGCAGTCAACGTGTTAATCAAATAGTTTTACATTTTAAGTTTTAAAATAATAATCTTGATTTTTTTTATAACTTAATAATAATAATAATAATAATAAACTTACTTTGTTATTCCATTTTCTTTAGATAGAACACTGTAACTATGATTATTTATCGTATTTCCACTGAAAAAAATATATATAATAAGTTATATAATTAATAATTATACACATATAGGGTATGTTTTATTTTTATTTACATAATATTTTATTATACAATGCAATAGATTATTTCAAAGACATGAAACACCTTCAAATTTGTGTACTATCACATCATAGATACCTTAATCTAGTTCATATTTTAATATTATTTTTAACTTACTGAGTAGTACAATTCACAGTAGATTGATTTTTACGTGTGGCAATACTATTCACAGCAGATTGATTTT